>NC_092382.1:95080674-95145674 GCF_030028105.1 Mobula birostris
ATTGTGCACAGTTTTGGTCTCCAAATTTGAGGAAGGACATTCTTGCTATTGAGGGAGTGCAGCGTAAGTCCACAAGGTTATTTCCCGGGATGGCAGGACTGTCATATGTTGAAAGATTGGAGCGACTGGGCTTGTATACACTGGAACTTAGAAGGATGAGAGGGAATCTGATTGAAACATATAAGATTATTAAGGGATTGGACACGCTGGAGGCAGGAAACATGTTCCCGATGTTGGGCGAGTCCCAGAACCAGAGCCCACAGTTTAAGAATAAGGGGTAGGCCACTTAGAACGGAGCTGAGGAAAAACTTTTTCACACAGAGGGTTGTGGTTCTGTGGAATGCTCTGCCTCAGAAGGCGGTGGAGGCCAATTCTCTGGATGCCTTCAAGAAAGAGTTGGATAGAGCTCTTAAAGATAGCGGAGTTGAGGGATATGGGGAGAAGGCAGGAATGGGGTACTGATTGTGGATGATCAGCCATGATCACAGTGAATGGTGGTGCTGGCTCGAAGGGCCGAATGGCCTACTCCTGCACCTGTTGTCCTGGAGGAGTGTGCTGAGTTTTCAGCCTGGAAAGAGGGTATGGAAACCATCACCACTACCGTCCAGTGGCCCCGACCCCACCCATCATGCAGACCCCTTCGAGGGGCAGGTCCTGGCTCTCGTCCGACCCCTTCGGGTCCCTTTTGAATCCGCCCCCCCCTCCGGTCCAAGGACTGGTCTACCCTCGGGTGGTGGTGGTGTGGGGGGGCAGCGGTTGATCCAGCCCGACTGGGTCCCTCAGGAACGTACCCAGCTCCCTCAGGCCACACCGGCACCAAGGGGCCTGGGCTAGCAGCACCACGCTGGGCTGAAGGGCCTGCACCCCTCCTCCCGCCCCATTAGAAAGAAGGCAGCACGCCCAAAAAGAATAGTTCGTTTTTAATGAAAGCAACAAAAAAAAAAGAGAAAAAAAGAAATTAATTCTGGCGTTTAAAAACATTTAACTAGATTACATTTTGTAAAAAGCAAAACGTTATTTAATAGTGTGCAGACAAGTTCCCCTGTGACTGGGGTCGAGGGAAGGGAGGGGCAAGAGGGTCAAGGGGGAGTCATAGGGGGCAGTCAGTGGGGGAGGGGGTCGGGGACGGGCGAGGGAGGAGGGCGTCAGGAACAGGCCAGGAAGGACGGGGTCAGGGACGAACGAAGGGAGGGGTCGGGGACGAGTGAGGGAGGAGGGGGGACGAGTGAGGGAGGAGGGGGGACGAGTGAGGGAGGAGGGGGGACGAGTGAGGGAGGGTCGTCAGGGACGGGCGAGGGAGGAGGGCGTCAGGAACAGGCCAGGAAGGAGGGGGTCAGGGATGGACGAAGGGAGGGGTCGGGGACGGGCGAGGGAGGAGGGGGGGACGGGTGAGGGAGGGTCATCAGGGACGGGCGAGGGAGGAGGGAGTCAGGAACAGGCCAGGGAGGAGGGGGTCAGGGACGGAGGAAGGTGTCAGGAACGGGCGAGGATGGGGGGGGGGGGAGAGGCATGGACAGGGGGAAGACGAGGAACAGACCAGCAAGGGGGTGTGTGCGCTTGAGGGCATAGCAAATATCGCCCCAGGTATAACTAATGTCACCTCACACACACACAGGTCAGCGCGGGGGGGGAGGGGGTGAGGACAGAGGGAGGGAGAGAGACTCACGGCCGGGGAGGGGTGGGTATTGGAGCCTCCCCCTGGCCAGTGCAGGCACGTATAAAGCCAGTCTACTCAAAATAGGATCTGTACCCACCGCGGGGGCGGCGGGCTCGTGTCGGAAACAGGCGGCTGGATGTACTGGGGGGAGAGGTGGTGCCAGGCTGGGGGGAGAGCCAGAGAGAGGATACCAGGATGACCAACACCGACGGGGACAACGGGGTGGGGGGGGGGGTGTTTAAAAAAAGAGGGGAAGAGATACGTGGCTGGGTGTTTGGGGGGGGTGAAGGGAACGTTTGACGTGAATGAGCAATCACCCCCCCCCACCCCCCATCAGTGCTCCTGAAGCAAACTGCACAGCGGGAAGTTTATCCGCTGCCGTTGCCAGGGTGACACATCTGGCCCCCCCCCCCAGTGGGCACGCAGGTCGCCAGTGGAGAACCCCCGCCCGCCGTCGCCAGGGAGACGTGTCGCCGCGGGAGACCTGGGGCCCGTCATCGCCGGGTACACCTCTTCGTCCGGTATAGATGGAGGGGGTGGGGGGGAGAGAGATATTGCCACCGTGGCCGGGGAGACTCCTGTCCGGTGTCACCGGGATCCGTGCAGAGGCCGCAGAGTCCCCCCACCCAGCCGCCGACTTCCTCTACC
Source organism: Mobula birostris (assembly GCF_030028105.1). Classification (NCBI taxonomy): domain Eukaryota; kingdom Metazoa; phylum Chordata; class Chondrichthyes; order Myliobatiformes; family Myliobatidae; genus Mobula; species Mobula birostris. The sequence continues at coordinate 95,082,980 of NC_092382.1, forward strand.
GAGGGTTTGACTGAGAGTCTGAGGGGAGGGGGGAAAAGGAGGAGGCATTAAGGTCTAAAAGAGGGTGTGTACAATAATCAAATTAAAGTCCAACAAAACGCATATCGTCCCATGGGGAAACCACAGATGGGAGGGGGGGAGCGCACAGTCGGACCGGGGGGAGGTGGGGGAGGGAGGGAGCGCTGATGGACCGAGGTGGGGGAGAGAGGGAGCGCTGATGGACGGGGGCGGGGGGGGGAGAGAGAGAGTGGAGGAGGGGAGAGAGTAGATGGCCGGGGGGGGAGAGTAGACGGACGGGGGGGGAGAGAGTAGACGGACGGGGGAGAGAGTAGACGGACTGGGGGAGAGAGTAGACGGGACTGGGGGAGAGAGTAGACGGACGGGGGAGAGACGGACGGGGGAGAGACGGACGGGGGAGAGACGGACGGGGGGAGAGACGGACGGGGGAGAGACGGACGGGGGGAGAGACGGACGGGGGGGAGAGACGGACGGGGGGAGAGACGGACGGGGGGAGAGACGGACGGGGGGAGAGACGGACGGGGGAGAGAGTAGACGGACGGGGGAGAGAGTAGACGGACGGGGGAGAGAGTAGACGGACGGGGGAGAGAGTAGACGGACGGGGGAGAGACGGACGGGGGAGAGACGGACGGGGGAGAGACGGACGGGGGAGAGACGGACGGGGGAGAGACGGACGGGGGAGAGACGGACGGGGGAGAGACGGACGGGGGAGAGACGGACGGGGGAGAGAGCAGACGGGGGGAGAGAGCAGACGGACGGGGAGAGAGCAGACGGACGGGGAGAGACGGACGGGGGAGAGGACGGACGGGAGGAGAGACGGACGGGGAGGAGAGACGGACGGGGGAGGAGAGACGGACGGGGGAGGAGAGACGGACGGGGGGGGGAGAGACGGACGGGGGGGGAGAGACGGACGGGGGGGGGAGAGACGGACGGGGGGGGGGAGAGACGGACGGGGGGGGGGAGAGACGGACGGGGGGGGAGAGACGGACGGGGGGGAGAGACGGACGGGGGGGAGAGACGGACGGGGGGGGGGAGAGACGGACGGGGGGGGGAGAGACGGACGGGGGGGAGAGACGGACGGGGGGGGGAGAGACGGACGGGGGGGGAGAGACGGACGGGGGGGGGAGAGACGGACGGGGGGGGGGGAGAGACGGACGGGGGGGGGAGAGACGGACGGGGGGGGGGGAGAGACGGACGGGGGGGAGAGACGGACGGGGGGGGGAGAGACGGACGGGGGGGGAGAGACGGACGGGGGGGGAGAGGACGGACGGGGGGGGAGAGACGGACGGGGGGGGGAGAGACGGACGGGGGGGAGAGACGGACGGGGGGGAGAGTAGACGGACGGGGGGGGAGAGTAGACGGACGGGGGGGGGAGAGACGGACGGGGGGGAGAGTAGACGGACGGGGGAGAGAGTAGACGGACGGGGGGAGAGAGCAGACGGACGGGGGGGAGAGAGCAGACGGACGGGGGGGAGAGAGCAGACGGACGGGGGAGAGAGCAGACGGACGGGGGGGAGAGAGCAGACGGACGGGGGAGAGAGCAGACGGACGGGGGAGAGAGCAGACGGACGGGGGAGAGAGCAGACGGACGGGGAGAGAGCAGACGGACGGGGGAGAGAGCAGACGGACGGGGGAGAGAGTAGACGGACGGGGGAGAGAGTAGACGGACGGGGTGAAGCGCAGTGTCGATCCAGTTGGGGGAGGGTTGGGGCAGGGCGGGAGCGCAGTATCACGCCAGGAGACCGACTTGGCGGGTGTGCAGTGTCCCCCCCCCCCCCGAATCCCGTCCTCCCCCCCTCTCCCCGCACACTCACTGTAACTTGGCCTCCAGCAGGCCGAGCCGCTGCCTGTCCACGTAGTGGGAGAACAGGGCCAGCAGGTTGCCGGGGGGTGACGGACGGGGTGGCCAGACAGGCCTGAGGCATTTTCAGAAGCTCCCGCGTCACTGCAAACACCAGCTCCGTCCTGGGCAACGGCAGAGAGGGGAAGGGCGGGGGGTCACATTGACGGGGAACGTCCTGTTCGTCTCCCCACCTCTCACACCCGACCTTCCACCTCGTCTCTCCCCCCATCCCCCGCCCTCTGGGCCCCGACTTCCCTTCTCCTGTGCCCCCTCCCTCTAATCCCCTGCCGGTCCGCCCGACTCTTCTCCCCTCCCCGTCTCCGATTCACATTCCCTCCCTTCCCAATACCCCCCTCACCTGCCCAGTCAGCCTCTCCCTCCCAGCCCCCCCCTCACCTCCCCAGTCATCCCTTTCCCTCCCCTCCTCGCCCCTCTTACCCCTCCCCATCCCGAGCCTCAATTGCCCACTCTCCCCTCTGTTTCACCCCGGACAGATGACTAGAGGGGGAACGTCGCCTCCTCACAAACGGGGAGGTGAGGGTGGTGATGGCAGCCTGGGGGGAGTGAGAGAGTGACAGAGACAGACACAGAGAGACAAGACAGAGAAAGAGAGGGGGGAGAGAGGCAATGGAGGAGGGCACGGGAAGAATGGAGAAAAGAGGGGCAGTGGGGGCATGGGGAGAGGGGGAGCGAGAGAGAGAGAGAGAGAGGGCGAGAGAGAAATAGAGGGTGAGACAGAGATAGAGGGCGGGGGAGGGCGAGAAGGGGCGAGGGAGGACGAGAGAGAGATAGAGGGCAAGAGGGGAGCAAGAAGGGGTGAGAGATAGAAGGCAAGAGGGGGTGAGGGAGGGCGAGAAGGGGCGAGGGAGGATGAGAGAGATAAGAGGGCAAGAGGGGGCGAGGGAGGGTGAGAAGAGGTGAGGGAGGGATAGAGGGGGTGAGGGAGAGATAGAGGGCAAGAGGGGGTGAGAGAGATAGAAGGTCAAAGAGAGAGGACGAGAAGGGGCGAGGGAGAGTGAGAGAAGAGAGATGGATGGATGAGGGGTGGGTTAGAGGAGAGGGCGAGGTGAGGTACAGCACAAGAGTGGTCGAGTGGGGATGCCAGAGGGAGGGAGTGAGGAAGAGCGGGCGCCAGCGGGGTTGGAGGTGGGGGGGAAGGAGGGAGAGGCAGGGGCATCGAGGGGAGGGGAGACAGAGATGATGACACCTCCCCCCCCACCACCACCCCCACCCCGCCCGTCCGCAAACACTCACCACCTGTTGTCCTCCATCAGCTGGCTGTCGGCAGCCGAGCTCTGCAGCCGCTCGCCCTGACTCAGGATCATGTAGAAGAGGGGTCACACCGAACTGCGTCAACCAGAGAGAGGGGGGTGTTGGGAGAGTGACGGTGTGGGATGTCCCCCCCGACCCCCCCGGCCCCTACTCCCTGCTCAAGGCAATCACCCGCCACGACCCCGCCTGCGTCCCTCACCGCCATGCTGCTGAGGCAAGCCAGCTGAAGAGCAGATCAGGAGGCCCCCAAACTCGAATCCCTCCACCCACACGCCCTCTTGAAAGTCTCGAATGCGTTCGCCTCTGCACTGGGGCAGCGCACTCCAGACGCTTTCTTAAAAAAAAAATTCTCACCACCACTTTTATTTCTGTTTTTGCACGACTTGTTTAATTTAACTATTTAATATACACACACACACACAACAATTCATGATCTATTTTTTCCTCTATTATGTACGAGATAGAGAGATAGAGTGCAGAGGAGATTTACAAGGATGTTGCCTGGATTGGAGAGCGTGCCTTATGAGAATAGGTTGAGTAAACTCGGCCTTTTCTCCTTGGAGCGACGGAGAATGAGAGGTGTATAAGGTGATGAGAGGCATTGATTGTGTGGATAGTCAGAGGCTTTTCCCCAGGGCTGAAAATGGCTAACACGAGAGGGCACAGGTTTAAGGTGCTTGGAAGTAGGTACAGAGGAGATGTCAGGGGTAAATTTTTCCACACAGAGAGTGGCGAGTGCGTGGAATGGGCTGCCGGTAGCGGATACGATTAAGAGCCTCTTGGATAGGTACATGGAGCTTAGTAAAATGGAGGGCCGTGCGGCAGGGAAATTCTAGGTAGTCTCTAGAGCAGGTTACATGGTCGACACAACATTGTGGGCCGAAGGGCCTGTGATGTGCTGCAGATTTCTCTGTTTCTATGAGATGCACAAATAAAAATTCTCCGTCAAATCGCTCAGAATCCCTGGTTTACCGTCTGCGTGAGACGATGGGACTTGAGAGACTCTGAGATTTTTACTGTGCCATGGTCTGTTCTGATCAAATTACGGTATTGCTTTGCACTGTTGTAACTATATGTTATAATTAGGTGGTTTTTGTTAGTTTTTAAGTCGGTTTGTCATGTGTTTTTTATGCTATCATTCTGGAAAAACCATTTTTATCATTTCTTAAAGCATGCATTACTAAATGACAATAAAAGAGGACTGCCTGTCCTCATAATCATAATACTCAGTTATGTGAGCGAAGGATCGGTGGGGGGGGGGTGGTGCTGAATACTGTTTTCCCCACGGCCTCGGCAAAGTAGCCCCTTCCCATCGAAGACCCCACCCACCCCGAGCATTCCCCCCACCTCCTCCCAGAGACCAAAGCCGGAAAGCACATCCCACCAGGCTCGGGGGCAGCTTCTGTTGCAAGCTAATGAGAGGCATTGATCGTGTGGATAGTCAGAGGCTTTTTCCCCAGGGCTGAAATGGCTAGCATGAGAGGGCACAGTTTTAAGGTGCTTGGAAGTAGGTACAGAGGAGATGTCAGGGGTAAGTTTTTTCCTCAGAGAGTGGTGAGTGTGTGGAATGGGCTGCCGGTGACGGTGGTGGAAGTGGATACGATACGGTCTTTTAAGAGACTCTTAGATAGGTACGTGGAGTTTAGAAACATAGAGGGCTATGGGTAACCCGAGGTAATTACTAATGTAAGTACATGTTCGGCACAGCTTTGTGGGCCGAAGGGCCTGTATTGTGCTGTGGGTTTCCTATGCTTCTAAGTCTCTAAGACAGTTGAACGGTCCCCTCGTGTGGGACGATGGACTCCCGACCTCGCCGTCTGCCCGCACTGCACTTTCTCTGCCACCGTTAACGCTCTACCCTGCCCTCTGCAGGCTCGCCCCACACTCCTGGCGCGCTGAGCTCCTCGAGCGTTTCGTGTCCGTTGCTCGTGTTTATGATTCTTCGCTGTGAAACAGGGACACCTCTTTTGGAGCTTGCGGGGTGGGGGGGGGGGGTGCTTTGGGGTTCTAATGTTTAACTGCCATTCATTCTTCGGGGAACTCCTCTGTTTTTCTGGATGTTTGCAAAAGGAAAGAATTTTCAAGACATATATTGTATGTAAACACCCTGGGAAAGGTTTCACCACTAATGTAATGGTTTTTCCTGTAGTGGCAGTGTTTGGGTCATGGCGAGAGATAACGGGGGCTTTGGAATGTGTGCTGGCCAATAAAGGGAGTGTTTTTTTTTCTTGTTGTGTGCCCGAGAACGAGGGGATCTGGGTCATACGTCATTTCTACTTTATATAGGCTGCGTATTTATCTTATCATTCCTGCTTTTACTATATGCTAGCATTATTTTCGGTTTTCTGTGTTATTTGTTAGGTTATTTTTTGGGGCTGGGAATGCTCAAAACTTTTTCCCATATAAATTAATGGTACAGTTATCGCTTCACGCCATTTCGGCTTACAAATGGTTTAACAGGAACGCTCTACCTTAGGGGGGGAATATGGGACAAGGGCGGTCCCGTATGGGACAAACTTATTTAGCCCGATATACGGGATGTCCCGGCTAATACGGGACACTTGGCAACCCCATGTTGAAGTTCCAACAGTGGGTGTGTCAGGGAATGAGGAAAGGTGCAGCTGACTCATATCGTTTCCTCGCGGCCCAGTAGCGCATGCTTTGCGGTCCGGTGTTTGGGGAACCACTGGATTACCAGTTCCTTAAGGTTGTTATAGCCGAGGGTGTTAATGGGGCACAAGCTCCCGCTACCGATTAAACGTTCCCAACGGCGTGCGCCTCAACCAGCCTCTGACAAAACCAAGCCCAGATCCTGGCCTTCGCCTGAGGCTTAGCTACTGAGCCCAGCAGCACTGTTTCCACCGACAGAAGAAGAGGCGAAGGCAGGTTTACTGGCGCCTTAAAACCAGTCGCTTCGGGCAGATGGGGCTGGCCAGCCGCGGCTGGCAGCTCACCCAGGAGAACTCTGATCTCGAACCTCCGCTGCCTCGCGGATACACCCACTGGTGGGAAGGGCTTTGGGAATGAAACCACCCCTCCCACCCCCGGAGGGAAAAATCCAGAGCTGGGGTCCGCAAGGCAGCTCGACGCTGTCGGTGCCCGTCTCTGCCGCTCCTGTGGGTTCATCAGACTCGTGGAGAGGGGGAAGCCTGCCACGTGGGCGACAGCTTTCTCTCCATCTCGCACCGACCAGGCTTGGGTGTCAAGACGTCAAGGCCTCAGAATAGAATCGTAACGCCCTGGGAGAGGCTTCACTGCTGGTGCGACGAGTCGCAAGTGTTTGGGTCATGACTGGAGACAACGGGGGGCTTTGGAACGTGCGGCGTCCAGTGAGGGGGGAGTGGTGTTTTTTTTCTTTCTTGTGCGCCCGAGAGCGAGGCTTTTGTTTGGCAGATGACGGAGAGGTCGTGGACAGCAGGACAGAGCGGGCGAGGAATGGGGCTCGGGAGTTGACGACGCCCGGGGGGGGGGGGGGGGTGGGAATCGATGGAGAGCAAACAGACGGGAAAACCGTGCGCTCCAACGTTGTGCATTGGACTGTTTCGTCAAAAATGGGCCCTTTTTCTCTCTGCTTTTCTTTACTGACCCTCTAATCAAATTAAGAATTATAAAGCTCAATCGTTTAATCGCATATTTTGCACTGCCTGTTATTTCGCGGTACGGGTTTGTAACGGGGGGGGGGACACAACACGCAGCATCCACACAAAAACGAGATTTCGCATGTTTGGCAGGGCTGGAGACTCCCTTCCCCTGGACTAACGCCGCCGGCCGAGCCCAAGGATTACAGAACCATGGAGTTATTGAGTAGGCCCACCAGAAAATGGATGTCAGGGTTGTGAGCGGCGACGTGCATGTACCGTGAGGGAAAATTTACTGTTAACTTTAATGAATCGATCTGTATGAAAGGGGAACAAGATAGATCTCCGCTGCACCTCAGTACACGTGACAATCTCGAACCAATATTTACCATTGAAGGTGAGGGCGGAGGGGAGGGGGGAGATGTTTTGGTTTTTATACACATTATTGACATCAATGGATCTGGGGTTGAGAGGGTGAACAGCTTTAAGTTCCTCAGCATAAACATCACCGAGGATCTCACGTGGTCTGTACACACTGGCTGTGTGATGAAAAAAGCACACCAGTGTCTCTTTCACCTCAGACGGTTGAGGAAGTTTGGTGTGGGCCCCCAAATCCGAAGAACTTTCTACAGGGACACACAATTGAGAGCATCCTGACTGACTGCATCACTGCCTGGTATGGGAACTGTACTTCCCTCAATCGCAGGACTCTGCAGAGAGTGGTGCGGACAGCCCAGCACATCTGTAGATGTGAACTTCCCACTATTCAGGACATTTACAGAGACAGGGGTGTAAAAAGGGCCCGAAGGATCATTGGGGACCCGGGCACCCCAACCACAAACTGTTCCAGCTTCTACTATCCAGGAAACGGTACCGCAGCATGAAAGCCAGGACCAACTGGCTCCGGGACAGCTTCTTCCACCAGGCCATCAGACTGATTAATTCACACTGATACAGCTGTATTTCTATGTTATATTGACTGTTCTATTTATTATAAATTACTCTGATTGCACATTTAGACGGAGACGTAACGTAAAGATTTTTTCTCCTCACGTAATGTGAAGGATGTAAGAAATAAAGTCAATTCAACCGACACAAGTGATTCAAGCCACCCAAACCTGACCTGCTGAGTCCCTCCAGCACTTTGTGGGTGTCGTACAGATCAGGGTCAGGTGGCTAACAGTCGTACGAGCAGCGCTCCATGATCACAAGCCCTGGTTAAGCCGCCACCTGATGGCAGGCAGACGATCCCTGAAGAGTATTGATAATGGCCGGGGGGAGGTCCACCCGTCTTGTAAAGTCACTGCCCAGAAGCCGCCGATGGCAAACCGATCCGTGGAAAGATTTGCCAAGAACGATCGTGGTCGGGGACAGGCCACGATCGCCTGCGTCATGCGACGCGACTAATAACGGAAGCAGACCCAGCAAGAGGGGCTTTTAAGAGGCTGCTGGATGTGCTGAAACTGGGGAGGGTGCAAAGGAGGATCATGACAAATGATTCCAGGACTGACGGCTTCTCCTAAGAAGAGTGTTTGATGGCTCTGGGATGGGAACTGGAATGATAGAGCGGAGGAAGGGGAAAACAGAAATATATCTAAGATAGTGAGCAGTAAAGATGTCAGGAAAGACAGGCAGGTGATGGGGCAAATGTGTAGCCATTGGGATGAGTTGCAGTGAAATCAAAGCAAAAAATATCAAATACTGGTCTTAAGGTGTTGTACCTAAATGCACGCAGCATAAGGAATAAGATGGATGATCTTGTTGTACAGCTACAGATTGGCAGGTTTGATATTGTGGCCATCACTGAGACCTGGCTAAAGGATGCATGTCTCTGGGAGCTGAACGTCCAAGGATACACGGTGTATCGGAAGGATAGGAAGGTAGGCAGAGGGGGAGGCATGGCTTTATTGGTAAGAAATGATATTAAATCATTAGAAAAAGGTGATATAGGATCGGAAGGTGCAGAATCTTTATGGGTTGAGCTAAGGAATAGCAGCGGTAAAAGGACCCTGATGGCAGTTATTTATAGGCCTCCAAACAGCTGCAGGGATGTGGACTACAAATTACAACTGGAAATAGAAAAGGCTTGTCAGAAGGGCAGTGTTATGATAATTGTGGGGGATTTTAACATGCGAGTAGATTGGAAAAATCAGGTCGGCACTGGATCTCAAGAGAGAGAATTTGTAGAATGTCTGCGAGATGGCTTTTTAGAACAGCTTGTTGTTGAGCCCACTAGGGAATCGGCTGTACTGGATTGGGTATTGTGTAATGAGCCGGAGGTGATTAGAGAGATTGAGGTGAAGGAACCTTAGGAAACAGAATCATAACATGATTGAGTTCACTGTGAAATTAGAAAAAGAGAAGCCGAAATCTGACGTGTCGGTGTTTCAGTGGAGTAAAGGAAATTACAGTGGCATGAGAGAGGAACTGGCCAAAGTTGACTGGAAAGGGACACTGGCGGGAAAGACGGCAGAGCAGCAGTGGCTGGCGTTTATGCGAGAAGTGAGGAATGTGCAAGACAGGTATATTCCAAAAAAGAAGAAATTTTCGAGTGGAAAAAGGATGCAACCGTGGTTGACAAGAGAAGTCAAAGCCAAAGTTAAAGCTAAGGAGAGGGCATACAAGGAAGCAAAAATTAGTGGGAAGACAGAGGATTGGGAAGTCTATAAAACCTTACAAAAGGAAACCAAGAAGGTCATTAAGAGAGAAAAGATTAACTATGAAAGGAAACTAGCAAATAATATCAAAGAGGATACTAAAAGCTTTTTCAAGTATATAAAGAGTAAAAGACAGGTGAGAGTAGATATAGGACCGGTAGAAAATGATGCTGGAGAAATTGTAATGGGAGATGAGGAGATGGCAGAGAAACTGAACAAGTATTTTGCATCAGTCTTCACTGAGGAAGACAGCAGGATACCGGACACTCAAGGGTGGCAGGGAAGAGAAGTGTGCGCAGTCACAATTACGACAGAGAAAGTACTCAGGAAGCTGAATAGTCTAAAGGTAGATAAATCTCCTGGACCAGATGGAATGCACCCTCGTGTTCTGAAGGAAGTAGCTGTGGAGATTGCGGAGGCATTAGCGATGATCTTTCAAAAGTCAATAGATCCTGGCATGGTTCCGGAAGACTGGAAGATTGCAAATGTCACTCCGCTATTTAAGAAGGGGGCAAGCAAGCAAGAAGGAAATTATAGACCTGTTAGCTTGACATCGGTAGTTGGGAAGTTGTTGGAGTCGATTGTCAAGGATGAGGTTACAGAGTACCTGGAGGCATATGACAAGATAGACAGAACTCAGCATGGATTCCTTAAAGGAAAATCCTGCCTGACAAACTTTTCTACAATTTTTTGTAAAAAATTTCCTACAATTTTTTGAGGAAATTACCAGTAGGCTAGACAAGGGAGATGCAGTGGATGTTGTATATTTGGATTTTCAGAAGGCCTTTGACAAGGTGCCACACATGAGGCTGCTTAACAAGATAAGAGCCCATGGAATTACAGGAAAGTTACATACGTGGATAGAGCATTGGCTGATTGGCAGGAAACAGAGAGTGGGAATAAAGGGATCCTATACTGGTAGGCTGCCGGTTACCAGTGGTGTTCCACAGGGGTCCGTGTTGGGGCCGCTTCTTTTTACATTGTACATCAACGATTTGGATTATGGGATAGATGGCTTTGTGGCTAAGTTTGCTGACGATACGAAGATAGGTGGAGGGGCCGGTAGTGCTGAGGAAACGGAGAGTCTGCAGAGAGACTTGGATAGATTGGAAGAATGGGCAGAGAAGTGGCAAATGAAGTACAATGTTGGAAAGTGTATGGTTATGCACTTTGGCAGAAGAAATAAACGGGCAGACTATTATTTAAATGGGCAAAAGAATTCAAAGTTCGGAGATGCAATGGAACTTGGGAGTCCCCGTGCAGGATACCCTTAAAGTTAACCTGCAGGTTGACTCGGTAGTGAAGAAGGCGAATGCAATGTTGGCATTCATTTCTAGAGGAATAGAGTGTAGGAGCAGGGATGTGATGTTGGCGCTCTATAAGGCGCTGGTGAGACCTCACTTGGAGTACTGTGGGCAGTTTTGGTCTCCTTATTTAAGAAAGGATGTGCTGACGTTGGAGAGGGTACAGAGAAGATTCACTAGAATGATTTCGGGAATGAGAAGGTTAACATATGAAGACCGCTTTGTCCGCTCTTGGACTGTATTCCTTGGAGTTTAGAAGAATGAGGGGAGACCTCAGAAACATTTCGAATGTTAAAAGGCATGGACAGAGTGGATGTGGCAAAGTTGTTTCCCATGATGGGGGAGTCTAGTACGAGAGGGCATGACTTCAGGATTGAAGGGCGCCCTTTCAGAACAGAAATGCGAAAAAATTTTTTTAGTCAGAGGGTGGTGAATCTATGGAATTTGTTGCCATGGGCAGCAGTGGAGGCCAAGTCATTGGGTGTAATTAAGGCAGAGATTGATAGGTATCTGAGTAGCCAGGGCATCAAAGGTTATGGTGAGAAGGCGGGGCAGTGGGACTAAATAGGATAAAATGAATCAGCTCATGATAAAAAGGCGGAGCAGACTCGATGGGCCGAATGGCCTACTTCTGCTCCTGTCTTATGGTCTTATTCACTGGAATTCAGAAGAGTGAAGGGCTAACCTCATTGAAGCCTATCGAATTGAAGAACAGGTGAAAATTTACTGGAATGTTACCTGGGTTTCATCTCCTAAGTTACAGAGAAAGGTTGAACAAGTTGGGATCAAGGCAGGAGGAGAGAGAGCACTGTGTGCGCAGACCTCCGGTGAAAAATGACATCGTATCTGTTAAATAGGGGCCATGGACATTTCTGATTTGATGGAGACAGACGTGAAAGCACAGAGGAACATCTGGAGAAATTTCTGAAACGCTCGTTCGCTGCTGTCTTTACTGAGCTGTCGGGAATCTTTCGGAGGAAAGGCCTCAAAATCCCCGGCCCTGCCTGCTTTTGGCGACCAAGATGGAGGTCGAATCATTGGGATAGAGATGGCACTCAGTACTCGGTGTCGGAGAGCTGATCAGAGCTCGAAGTTTTCGGATGACTCAGAGTCGGACCGTGGTCAGGCATGGCAGGGAGAGTTTTACTTCCTTCTCTCCGTCTGCGTGAGATGTGGGACATTTGAAAGTCTTTGAACTTTTACTGTGCTCATGGACTTCTTCATCAAGTTATGGTATTGTTGCACTGTTGTAACTATATGTTCTAATTATGTGGTTTCCTTAGTTTTTTTCAGTCCTGGTCTGTCCTGTGTTTTGTAATATCACACCAGAGGAAATAATGTATCATTTCTTAATGCATGCATTACTAAATGACAATAAAAGAGGACTGCGTGTCTTCATAATCTAATTTAGTCTTTATTCTTTGGAACGTAGAAGGTTGAGGGGGGACTTGATAGAGGTGTTTAAAATTATGAGGGGGATTGATAAGAGTTGATGTGGATAGACTTTTTCCATTGAGAGTGGGGGAGATTCAAACAAGAGGACATGAGTTGAGAGTTAAAGGGCAAAAGTTCAGGGGTAACATGAGGGGAAACTTCTTTACTCAGAGAGTGGTAGCTGTGTGGAACGAGCTTCCAGCAGAAGTGGTTGAAGCAGGTTCGATGTTGTCATTTAAAGTTAAATTAGATAGGTATATGGACAGGGAAGGAATGGACGGTTATGGGCCGAGTGCAGGTCGGTGGGACTAGGTGAGAGTAAGAGTTCGGCACGGACTAGAAGGGCCAAGATGGCCTGTTTCCGTGCCGTAATTGTTACATGGAATGGCCAAAGAGTGGATGCGGAGAGGATGGGTAGACTCTAAGACCAGAATAGAGGGGCATCCTTTCAAAATGGAGATGAGGAGGAATTTCTTTAGCCGGAGAGTGGTGGATCTGTGGAATTCTTTGCCACGGACAGCCGTGGAGGCCAGGCCTTTACGAATATTTGACGCGGAGGTTGACAGATTCTTATCACAGGTGGCAGAAAAATCTGCAGATGCTGGAAATCCAAGCAACACGCAGACGCTTCCAAGGGTTTCGGCCCGGAACGTCCACCGTACTTTCCCCCGCCCCCGCCCCGCCCCACAGGTGCCGCCTGCCCTGCTGGGTTCCTCCAGCATTTGGTGTGTGCGTCGTTGGTAGTCCCGGGACACAATCGGATACAGGGAGAAGGCAGGAGATTGGGTCCGAGAGGAAAATTGGATCAGCCGTGATGGAATGGCGGAGCAGGCTCGATGGGCCAAACGGCCTAATTCTGCTCCTATATCCCGTGGTCTGAGAGTTGGATTTGAATTCATTTGAGTTTCACCCTACATCCATCCCACAACACGGGGGAGCAAAAATCTTTCTGTTACGAGTCCGGCACAATGTACAGACGTGGGAATTTACAAGGCTACAGGCTTGTGGAAAGAAGCTGCCCCGTAGCCTGTTGGTTCTGTCTTTAACGCTGCGGTGCTGTTTGCCAGACAGAAGCAGATGAAACAGTTTACAGTTGGGGAGACTGGTGTCCAGCTCTTCTTTCAGCACCTGCTGTTCTAAATGTCCTCAACAGAGGTTAAGTTTGACTGTTTTATTATAATGGGCCTCTTTTGTTTGTTTGTTTCTTTTTTGTTTTAGTTAACCTACAGCACAATACAGGCCCTTCAGCCCACAATGCTGTGCTGAACATGTACTTACTTTAGAAATTACCCAGGGTTACCCATGGCCCTCTATTTTTCTAAGCCTGTCCAGAAGTCTCTTAAAAGATCCTATCGTTTCCACCTCCACCACCGTCGCCGGCAGACCATTCCACGCACTCACCACTCTCTGCGTAAAGAACTTCCCCCTGACATCTCCTCCGCACCTACTTCCAAGCCCCTGAAAACTGTGCCCTCTCAACTGTCTCTGAGGCTGGGGATCCGGACCTGCCTCTCGGTTTTTTTGCACTACCTTACTTCCCATTTTTCTACTTTCTATTTATGATTTATAATTTAAATTTTTCACATTTACTAATTTTAACTATTTTTAATATTCTTGATATTTAATATTTGTAATCCAGGGAGTGCGAAGCGCAGAATCAAATATCGCTGTGATGATTGTACGCTCTAGTATCAATTGTTTGGTGACAATAAAGTATCAAGTATAAAGATTGTTGCCAAAAGACTTACCTTGAGGGAATGGAAGTCACCTTCTCCCCCTTCCTTTCGGAGATGGATGACTGATATGATCTCAGTCATACAGATGGAGAAACTTTGGTTCTTGAGAACCAATTCAATTAAAAAATCTTCGGCTATCTGGGACCCGGTTCTTGCCTGCCTGGACGAGGCAGGGGGCGGATTTCCCCCCAGCTGATTTCTCACGGCCCTCATTTGAGATTTCAAGTTTAGTATTTTTGAGCACATTGTACAATAGGCATCCCTCTACTGTTATGTCTTTTTTTTTTGCTTATTTCTTTTTTATACATGTCTGAGCTGGTATGTTTTTGTTGATTTCATTGCTTTGTTTTGAAAATTTTGAAAATAAAGTATTTTTAAAAAAAAAAACTGTGGCCCTTTCCTGTTTGCCATTTCAGCCCTGGGGAGAAGTCTCTGGCTGTCCAGACGATCGATCGTGCGGGCAGCCGGTTGAGATCCATAAATACAGCTCCTTTAATCGTATGGGGTGTGCCGTCTGCCATTTCCTGGCACCAAGTTGTAACAGGGTAGCGAGTCACACGGCAGCCACACAGCCCCGGGGTTTGGGACAGGAGAGCCGTCAGGATCTCACGGGTTTGGCGAGACTGCAGTGTGTATTCCCTCGACGTACACAGCCCGAGAAAACATTCTCCTGCCTTCCCCTCGTAAACTTTGATGCCCTGACTAATTAGGACTAATTCAAAATAAACTGCTCTCGGGCTTCCAGCCGGGTACAGGTACCGATGATAACCGGCGTTTTGATGACGAACTTCCGCCACCTTCATCAGGGGTGACACCCAGGCGCACCTGGTCCGGTGGTATTTACACCCCCGACGTCCGTCTCTCTCCTGATTGGTTCGTCCCCGTCAAATCAGGTTTCTGCTCCCCCACCCTTGTTTACGATTGAATTCCAGTTCTTATTTAGAGCGAGGCCTTCGCCTTCGTTGAAATCCTTTCCCTCCAGTTCGATTTCCATGGCCTCCTTCACCAGGCGGAGCAGCGTGCATCGGCACGGTGGAAAACCACATGAAGGAGAACAGGAGGTGTATCCGTTTGGGTTGCCCGGAGAAATCGGCGGTCGCAGAATACTGCATTCACAATAGCCATAGGATTGGCACTGACACCACAAAACTACTGTGCTGAGGCAATGGCTTTCGGCCTTCCCCTGGTGAAGGAAACAGTTGAAATAAAAGCAGAGCCTAAGACTTTTAACCCAGCTGAAGGTCCTGCTCCAAGTAAAAACTGGAATTCGATCATAAACAAGGTGGCAAACCTGATTGGACGAACGAACCAATCAGGAGAGAGAGACGGACGTCGGGGGTATAAATACCACCAGACTGGACGCGCCCTGGCATCGCCCCCGACGAAGGTGGCGGAGTCTACCAGCCAAACGCCGGTGTCAATCAACGCCTGTACCCGGCTGGAAGCCCGAGAGGAGTTTACTCGTCGAATACGCCGGGACACTTTTCCCTCCAAGCTCCTGCTGAGAGCCAGAAAGCAGGAGAAAAGAGCAAAAGCTTTCAGGTTTGGAAGCAAAACGGGAGCTGACCAATGGCCGCGAGCGTAACTGGCAGCTCCGCGGTCGGGCTGACCAATAGCTGTGAGTGTAACCTCACAGTTGCCATGACTAACGTCCAGGAACCCGACCTCATCTCCCAACGCCATGGACCCAAAAAAAAAATAAATTGGGAGGGGCAGAGCCTGGCCTCCCGCGACGAAGGGGTGACTCGCCTCCCCGCGGCTCCCACTCACCATCTCCCCGGCTGCCCGCGTGGCCCGAAGGTGGCCGAGCTGCCCCCCTCAAACGAAACGCGCCCTCCTTTCCCCTCCGCCATCGGATCTCGGCACGGCCCTCGGGGCCCCAAAAGCGCCAGCCCGCTCTGTCCCTCGTTTGCGGCTCCCGTTCGCCGGAACCTGAAAAGGGAAATTTTGACGCCTTGCACCGGACCGCTGGCCCCGGTGGTTCTGATCTCTCTGGCTTAGATCCAGGGGTGGGCGGGGGGGGAGGAGGGGTGTTCCTCCACGCCCATCGCCCCATCGACGACCCGGGGGCTGAACCGCATTCACCAACATCCCCCCCAAACCCAGTAATCGTCCTTGGCAACATGCCCGAACGCCACGGCACAAGGTGCCCCTCTCCTCCCCTACGACCGTCCCCGCCCATGGAGGCCCCACCACCCCCCGACTGGCCCCCCCCCCCCACCGATCTGCTGCGCGGGGCCCAACCCACAGCACCGGGCTCCCACCACCCCTTCTCTCGGTGCCCCAACGCTGAGGCCCACCTTATTCTGCAGGACGGCGGCAAAATGGCTGCCCGGGCCCTCGGTCAGCTGCCGCAGCAGTTCCGTCAGAGCGCCGGAGGGCAGGCGGCCGATCAGCCGGGTGCAGGGCTCCGTCAACGAGGGCAAGATCTGCCAGGGGCGGAGGGAGAAAGCAGGTCAGTGTCTTCACTACAGATCCTCGGCCCCCTCCTCACACACACACCCCTCCCCTTTCCGCCCCAAGTCTGCCACAGAGACCGCGAGGCTGTGAGAGAGAGAAGCGGAAACGAGGCTGTTTGGCCCATCGTCTGCCCTACCATCCCACCATGGCCGAGTTATTAACCCTCTCAACCCCATTCTCCTGTCTTACCCCCACCACCCCACCCCGGAACCTTCGATGCCCTAATGAAATCCACTTTAAACTACCCGAACAAGAGGAAATCTGCAGATGCTTGAAATCCCAATCAACACACAAACATACATACAATACACACACACACACACACACAAAACGCTCAAGAACTCAGCAGGCCAGGCAGCATCTGTGGAAAAGGGTAAACAGTCGACGTTTAGGGCCGAGAGCCTTCGGCAGGACTCTCTATGTTTGTGCGAGGCAATGGATTCCACAGATACAACACACCCCACCCCCACCCCGGAGAAAGACATGTCACCTCATCTCTGTTCGAAAGGGACGTCCGTCTATTCTGAGGCTGTGCCCCCCTGGTCCTGGATTCCACCAGCACGGGAAACATCCTCTCCACGTCCCCTCTGTCTAGGCCGACCAATATTCCACAGTTTTCAACAAGATCCCCACTCATTGTTCCAGACTCCAATGAGTACAGACCCAGAGACATCCAACACTCCTCATACAATGAGATCCCCCTCATTCTTCTAAACTCCAGTGAGTACAGGCCCAGAGACATCAAACACTCCTCATACAATGAGATCCCCCTCATTCTCTAAACTCCAGTGAGTACAGGCCCAGAGACATCAAACACTCCTCATACAATGAGATCTCCCCTCATTCTTCTACACTCCAGTGAGTACAGGCCCAGAGACATCAAACACTCCTCATACAATGAGATCCCCCTCATTCTCTAAACTGCAGTGAGTACAGGCCCAGAGACATCAAACACTCCTCATACAATCAGATCCCCCTCATTCACTAAACTCCAGTGAGTACAGGCCCAGAGACATCAAACACTCCTCATACAATCAGATCCCCCTCATTCTCTAAACTCCAGCGAGTACAGGCCCAGAGACATCAAACACTCCTCATACAATGAGATCACCCTCATTCTCTAAACTCCAGTGAGTACAGGCCCAGAGACATCAAAACGCCCCTCACGCCTTAACCCTTTCACTCCCGGAATTATCCTCATGAACCTCCCTGTGGACCCTCTCCAATGCCCTCTCACATCCATTATCAGATATCCCAACCCTGCCCCGAGGGCAGAGGGAGAGGGAGGTGAGGACAGGCGCAGGCGTGCGCGCGCTCGCTGTGCGCCCCTCTGCGGCTCGGCGCCCGAAGTTTTCCCCCGACTGCCCGGATTCGAGAGACGTCGTTACCGGCCAGAGTCAGTGAGCGGTGGGGGTGCTACGTTAGCACCAGGGGTGTGACGGTCACCTGGAAGGGTTCGGGGGTGGGGGACACATCACACACACATCCCTCCCCACCGTCTGTCAGCGAGGGGCAGGCACTTGCGACTCTTGTTTGCACCCCTGGGGCCCGACTCACAGGGTCGAGAGAGGGGAACGGCCCCAGTGCCAACCCCCTGCACCGGTCTCCTGTCACCGCAGGACAGCCACCACCTCAGTGCACTGTGTCATGATCTGATCTGTCTGGGCGGTACGCGAGACGAGCTCTTCACTGTCGCCCCGGACGTCTGACAATTACAAAGTGGTCCAATTAAATCGTTCATTGAACCAGTCCAGCCAGTTCTATTCTTTAAAAACGCAAACAGGAGGAAATCTGCAGATGCTGGAATTTCAAGCAACACACGTAAAAAATGCTGGTGAACGCAGCAGGCCAGGAAGCATCTCTGGGAAGAGGTGCAGTCGACGTTTTGGGCCGAGACCCTTCGTCAGGACTAACTGAAGGAAGAGTGAGTAAGAGATTTGAAAGTGGGAGGGGGAGATCTGAAATGATAGGAGAAGACAGGAGGGGGAGGGATGGAGTCAAGAGCTGGACAGGTGATTGGCAAAAGGGATATGAGAGGATCAGGGACAGGAGGTCCAAGGAGAAAGAAAAGGGGGAGGGGTGGAAAAACCTAGAGGATGGGCAAGGGGTATAGAGAGGGACAGAGGGAGAAAAAGGAGAGAGAGAGAAAGAATGTGTGTATATAAATAAATAACGGATGGGGTACGAGGGGGAGGTGGGGCACTAACAGAAGTTAGAGAAGTCAATGTTCATGCTATCAGGTTGGAGGCTGGTGGGGTGGTCGGTGAGGACAAGGTGATGCTACACATTTTAATTCCACATCCCATTCCCATTCTGACATGTCTATCCACGGCCTCCTCTACTGTAAAGATGAAGCCACACTCAGGTTGCAGGAACAACACCTTATATTCCGTCTGGGTAGCTTCCAACCTGATGGCATGAACATTGACTTCTCAAACTTCTGCTAATGTTCCACCTCCCCCTCGTACCCCATCCGTTATTTATTTATATAGACACATTCTTTCTCTCTCTCTCCTTTTTCTCCCTCTGTCCGTCTGACTATACCCCTTGCCCATCCTCTGGGTTCGCCCCGCCCCCCCGTTCTTTCTCCCTGGGCCTCCTGTCCCCATGATCCTCTCATATCCCCTTTGCCAATCACCTGTCCAGCTCTTGCATTCACCAGCAATTTTTATGTGTGTTGCAGTTCTATTCTTGTTTTACCTCGTGCTGGGTCAATGCAGCGCATAACCCTTCCTGCTTTATGAGATACAGAGTTGAATCAATCCTTCGAGCCGAAGCCTCCAAGCAATCCCACAATTTAATCCTAGCCTAATCACGGGACAATTTACAATGACTAATAGCTGATTTATACTTGTGTGTACTAGCATGCGCTGCAGCCTACGCAAGAGGGCTACGCCGCTGTGAGCATTTATACTTGTGCGTTGGTGTGTCTGCGTCGCTCTGCAATTCACCACCAAAACGCCAGTTGGCGGTGGGGTTTCTGTGCCAACTGTGTCGAGTTTCTTCGTGCTGAGTTTCAACACGGAGAAACTCAAACTTCAAACAATGGCGACTGAAACTGAAGGAGGGTGAATTTTCTGTGCTTGTCCGGCCACTGAGAGACATGGACGAGGAAATGCATTTCAAATACTTTCCAATGTCGGCAGGCAGATTTGACAATTTGGTTCATCATCTCCCGCCATTTATTTCTCATCAGTGTACGCACAGTGACTGGCAATCACCATTCGAGTTTTAGCTTCGGGTGGAAGTCAACAGGCTGTGGCAGCTTGCTACAAACTGGCGTCAAGCACAGGGTCCTCCATAATTTCGGAGGTGTGTGAAGCTTTATGGAAAGCATTGCAGCCAGAGTTCCCTCCCTGCCCTTCAGTCGCCCAACGGGAAGCTATTGCAGCGTAGGAGGGATTGCGATGCTACCAAGCGGACCAATCACAGTTGTGCGGTCTGCGTCGCCGCGACGCATAGTTACAATTTGGGAGAGGTGCGCGTCAGGCTACGGTGTAGGGTTCGGCGTGCAGTACAGCACAGCATAGTTTGATGCACAGGTATAAATCAGCCTTAACCCACCAGCCGGTATTGCCTTTGGACTGTGGGAGGAAACCAGAGCACCCGGAGGAAACCCACGCGGTCACGGGAAGAATGTACAAACCCCTCACAGGCAGGGGAAGGACTTGAACCCTGGTCTCCAGCGCTGTAAAGTGTCTCGCTGACCGCTACACTACCCCACCTCCCCAACGACCTGATCTGTGTGAACAGGACGCAAGGCAAGCTTCTCACCGGATCTCGGTGCACGCGACAATGATCAACCAGTTCGAAAGAACCTCCTTCACCATTCCCCATCCCCACTTCCCTGTCACACCTTCTCTTTCACCTGTCCATCACCTCCCCCTGGTGCTCCTCACCCCCCCTTCCCTTTCTTCCAAGGCCTTCTGTCCTCTCCTATCAGACTCCCCCTTCTCCAGCCCCGTATCTTTCACCAATCGACATCCCAGCTCTTTACTTCATCCCTCCCGGTTTCACCTATCACCTTGATGGAATCTGAAGTTTCATTCATTATGGACTGTGCCTTTAAGAATCATGCCTGGGGGAGAGGGGGAGAGGGGGAGAGGGGGAGAGGGGGAGAGGGGGAGAAGGGGGAGGGGGGAGGGGGGAGGGGGGAGGGGGGAGGGGGGAGGGGGGAGGGGGGAGGGGGGAGGGGGGAGGGGGGAGGGGGAGGGAGAGGGAGAGGGAGAGGGAGAGGGAGAGGGAGAGGGAGAGGGAGAGGGGCTACATGATGGGCAGCTGGTGTTCAGCACACCGGTATCTAAACAGGTGTAACTGTCTCTTTCACTGGACACGCAGACGCACGAAGGCTGGTGGAGGAATTGCCGCCAAACTTTTAAGTGCCCACAAGGGTGGGGCTGAGGATCGACGAAGAGGAATCGATCTGTGACTATCAGTGCGTGTAAGGGCGACCCTGTGGAACCTACCGGTGTGTCTAACCCTTGCCTGGGTTGGTAGATTATCACTTGAAGATGGCGCCCTTAAATTGGTCACGTTTGGCTAACTTGGGAGATTTGGTGGACCTCGAGGAAGATCGAGAACACCTCTTTACTTGGATTACAAATCCCTCTCTCCCTCACTTCAATGCCGTGGGCTGAACTGAATTTCCTTACCACACCGTTGTAAGACTGTATCACTTACCACCCTTGCCCTGAAGAAGCTTGGGGATTTATATATGTACACCTTATATATGCATAACTCCATTAACTCTTGATTTACCTGGTTTAAGTCACCATCGGATGTAGTTACTAATAAAATAGTGTTTTGTTCGCAGCAAAACCAGACTGCAGGTGTGTTTCACAGCAGCTGATACCCTTTCCGCGTTGCGTGCACGTAACCGGCACTTTCCCCAGGGTCGCGTGCACGCGACGCCGCCGACTCACCTCGTCCTGGGAGTCCTTCTTGGCCAGCAGCGGCAGGTTGCGGGCGGTGGCCTGGAGCAGGCTGGCGGCCTCCTCGGTGCCCAGCAGACCCAGGGCCCGGGCGGTCAGCCGCTTCCCCTTGCGGATACACATGATCTGTACAAAGTGCTCGTCGCTCAGCCTGGGGTGGGGGGGGGGGAGTGGGGAGGGGGTGAGGAGAGGGGCCGGCGAGAGGGAGAGAGAGAGGAGGGTTCACCGGGGGCGCCACACTGGTCCAGACACACCCTGCCCCACTCCGACGACCACGGAGAGCCACGTCGCAGTCCCCAGGTCGCAAATCCACCCGCCCCGGCCACCCCAGCTCCTCAGGACGTCCTCCCGGACGCCAGGCGTGCCCGACCGAGGATCAGACGCCACAGAACCTCCCACAAGAATGCAGCTCCCCCACCAGACCAATGGACACCCATCCCCCGGGACACCAGGCCCACCCGTGGGACAAATCGACACCCATCCCCCGGGACACCAGGCCCACCCGTGGGACAAATCGACGCCCATCCCCCGGCACACCAGGCCCACCCGTGAGACAAATGGACACCCATCCCCCGGGACACCAGGCCCACCCGTGAGACAAATGGACACCCATCCCCCGGGACACCAGGCCCAACCGTGAGACAAATCGACACCCATCCCCCGGGACACCAGGCCCACCTGGTAGACGCACAGGTCTGCCTGCCGCGCAGGTTCTCGTAGATCTGGTCGATCTTGAGCTTGCGGAGCTCGAGGAGGGAGGGGCGCTCGGACTCCGACACCTGCACGAACTTCCGCTCCAGGTCCTTCACCTCCAGCAGCAGGCTGTACGTCTGGGGGGGGGGGGGGGGGAGAAGTGAGGGAGGGAGCAGAGAGGTACAGTGTCACGGGGTGCTGAGCCCCGAGGGGGGAGAGAGGGGGCGATCTGGGTCAACGTCAGTGGGGGTACGCTCATTCCTGTGGGAGGGGTGGACAGATCGAAGGACAGCAGGAGGAGAGCCTCGACCCAAACTATGGTGTGAGGGAGCTGGATTAACGTCAGTGGGGATACAGTCAGTGACATAGGACGCTGGGGGAGAGGGGTCACTGAGGGACGGTGTGAGGGAGCTGGATTAACGTCAGTGGGGATACAGTCAGTGACACAGGACGCTGGGGGAGAGGGGTCACTGACGGACGGTGTGAGGGAGCTGGATTAACGTCAGTGGGGATACAGTCAGTGACACAGGACGCTGGGGGAGAGGGGTCACTGAGGGACGGTGTGAGGGAGCTGGATTAACGTCAGTGGGGATACAGTCAGTGACGCAGGATGCTGGGGGAGAGGGGTCACTGAGGGACGGTGTGAGGGAGCTGGATCAACGTCAGTGGGGATACAGTGACACAGGACGCTGGGGGAGAGGGGTCACCGGTGGACCGTGTGAGGGAGCTGGATTAACGTCAGTGGGGATAGAGTCGGTGACATAGGATGCTGGGGGAGAGGGGTCACTGAGGGACGGTGTGAGGGAGCTGGATTAACGTCAGTGCGGACACAGTCGGTGACACAGGACGCTGGGGGAGAGGGGTCACTGAGGGACGGTGTGAGGGAGCTGGATTAACGTCAGTGCGGACACAGTCGGTGACACAGGATGCTGGGGGAGAGGGGTCACTGAGGGACGGTGTGAGGGAGCTGGATCAACGTCAGTGGGGATACAGTCAGTGACACAGGACGCTGGGGGAGAGGGGTCACTGAGGGACGGTGTGAGGGAGCTGGATTAACGTCAGTGGGGATACAGTCAGTGACGCAGGATGCTGGGGGAGAGGGGTCACTGAGGGACGGTGTGAGGGAGCTGGATCAACGTCAGTGGGGATACAGTCAGTGACACAGGACGCTGGGGGAGAGGGGTCACTGAGGGACGGTGTGAGGGAGCTGGATCAACGTCAGTGGGGATACAGTCAGTGACACAGGACGCTGGGGGAGAGGGGTCACTGAGGGACGGTGTGAGGGAGCTGGATTAAGGTCAGTGGGGACACAGTCGGTGACACAGGATGCTGGGGGAGAGGGGTCACTGAGGGACGGTGTGAGGGAGCTGGATCAACGTCAGTGGGGATACAGTCAGTGACACAGGACGCTGGGGGAGAGGGGTCACTGAGGGACGGTGTGAGGGAGCTGGATTAACGTCAGTGGGGATACAGTCGGTGACACAGGATGCTGGGGGAGAGGGGTCACTGAGGGACGGTGTGAGGGAGCTGGATCAACGTCAGTGGGGACACAGTCAGTGACACAGGACGCTGGGGGAGAGGGGTCACTGAGGGACGGTGTGAGGGAGCTGGATTAACGTCAGTGGGGATACAGTCAGTGACGCAGGATGCTGGGGGAGAGGGGTCACTGAGGGACGGTGTGAGGGAGCTGGATCAACGTCAGTGGGGATACAGTCAGTGACACAGGACGCCGGGGGAGAGGGGTCACCGGTGGACCGTGTGAGGGAGCTGGATTAACGTCAGTGGGGATAGAGTCGGTGACATAGGATGCTGGGGGAGAGGGGTCACTGAGGGACGGTGTGAGGGAGCTGGATTAACGTCAGTGCGGACACAGTCGGTGACACAGGATGCTGGGGGAGAGGGGTCACTGAGGGAGCTGGATTAACGTCAGTGCGGACACAGTCGGTGACACAGGATGCTGGGGGAGAGGGGTCACTGAGGGACGGTGTGAGGGAGCTGGATTAACGTCAGTGCGGACACAGTCGGTGACACAGGATGCTGGGGGAGAGGGGTCACTGAGGGACGGTGTGAGGGAGCTGCATTAACAGTCACCGAGTGACGCTGGGTTCCGGCGCTCCATCCGGGACTCACCTTCTCGATGGTGTGGAGCGTTTGCCTCCTCCTGTCGCGAACCTGCTTCTCCTTCGTCTCCTGCACGGGGTCATGGAGAGAGACGTAAGAGACTGCGATCGATGTGCTGGACCGCGGCCCGTGTCACCCACCACCACCCCCCCACCCCAGAACCTTCCCTCAAGCGCACTTCCGAATGTTGTTAGAGTTCCCCACCTCCAGGCCGTGGTTGAAGGTCGAAGGTTAAAGGTTAAATGTTGACGGGTGAAAGGTGAAGGGTGAAAGGTGAAAGGCTCCTGGGAGGGTGGTGCGACCGTGGAACGGGCTGCCCGCGGACGCGGTGGATGTGGGTTCGATTTCTAAGGGGTGTCTGGAGAGCTTACGTGGGCAGGAGGGCCTTGAAGGGCGAAGGCCCGGGTGAGCAGCGGTGCGTGACTGGGCCGATTCAATGTTTGGCAGGATCCAGACGGGCCAAAGGGTGGGATAGGGGGTGGTGGTGGGGCCTGTCTCTACGCTGCCGCGTTCCCCGACCTCCACAGCTCGCTTGTGCCTTTAGCGATCAGACTGTTTTATAGTGATCTTGTGAATCAGTCCGCAAGTCGCGGGAGGAACTCAGCAGGCCAGGAACTCTGGGCGAACACCCAATCTTTCACCTATTCCCTTATGGCTGCTAATCTATAGATCTGTTGAGTCCACCCACAAAAAAAAACACGGATCTCAGGGTCATTTCTGCTGACATACACCGCATGTACTTCAATAATCTGAGGAAAGACATCCTTGCCATAGAGGGAGTACAAAGAAGGTTCACCAGATTGATTCCTCGGATGGCAGGACTTTCATATGAAGAAAGACTAGATCGACAAGGCTTGTACTCTCTGGAATTTAGAAGATTGAGGGGGGATCTTATTGAAACGTATAAAATCCTAAAGGGATTGGACAGGCTAGATGCAGGAAGATTGTTCCCGATGTTGGGGAAGTCCAGAACGAGGGGTCACAGTTTGAGGATAAAGGGGAAGCCCTTTAGGACTGAGATGAGAAAAAACTTCTTCACACAGGGAGTGGTGAATCTGTGGAATTCTCTGCCACAGGAAACAGTTGAGGCCAGTTCATTGGCTATATTTAAGAGGAAGTTAGATATGGCCATAGAAACCACAGCACAGAAACAGGCCTTTTGGCCCTTCTTGGCTGTGCCGAACCATTTTCTGCCTAGTCCCACTGACCTGCACACGGACCATATCCCTCCATACACCTCCCATCCATGTATCTGTCCAATTTATTCTTAAATGTTAAAAAAGAACCCGCATTTACCACCTCGTCTGGCAGCTCATTCCATACTCCCACCACTCTCTGTGTGAAGAAGCCCCCCCTAATCTTCCCTTTAAACTTTTCCCCCCTCACCCTTAACCCATGTCCTCTGGTTTTTTCTCCCCTTGCCTCAGTGGAAAAAGCCTGCTTGCATTCACTTTGTCTATACCCATCATAATTTTATATACCTCTATCAAATCTCCCCTCATTCTTCTACGCTCCAGGACATAAAGTCCTAACTTATTCAACCTTTCTCTGTAACTGAGTTTCTCAAGTCCTGGCAACATCCTTGTAAACCTTCTCTGCACACTTTCAACCTTATTTATATCCTTCCTGTAATTTGGTGACCAAAACTGAACACAATACTCAGATTTGGCCTCACCAATGCCTTATACAACCTCACCATAACATTCCAGCTCTTATACTCAATACTTCGATTAATAAAGGCCAATGTACCAAAAGCTCTCTTTATGACCTTATCTACCTGTGACGCCACTTTTAGGGAATTTTGTATCTGTATTCCCAGATCCCTCTGTTCCACTGCACTCCTCAGTGCCTTACCATTAACCCTGTGTGTTCTACCTTGGTTTGTCCTTCCAATGTGCAATACCTCACACTTGTCTGTATTAAACTCCATCTGCCATTTTTCAGCCCATTTTTCCAGCTGGTCCAAATCCCTCTGCAAGCTCTGAAAACCTTCCTCACTGTCTACTACACCTCCAATCTTTGTATCATCAGCAAATTTGCTGATCCAATTTACCACATTATCATCCAGATCATTGATATAGATGACAAATAACAATGGACCCAGCACTGATCCCCATGGCACACCACTAGTCACAGGCCTCCACTCAGAGAAGCAATTCCCTACCACTACTCTCTGGCTTCTTCCATTGAGCCAATGTCTAATCCAATTTACCACCTCTCCAGGTATACCTAGCGACTGAATTTTCCTAACTACCCTCCCATGTGGGACCTTGTCAAATCCATGTAGACAATATCCACTGCCTTCCCTTCATCCACTTTCCTGGTAACCTCCTCAAAAAACTCCAAAAGATTGGTCAAACATGACCTACCACGCACAAAGCCATGTTGACTCTCCCTAATAAGTCCCTGTCTATCCAAATGCTTATAGATTCTGTCTCTTAGTACTCCCTCCAATAACTTACCTACTACCGACGTTAAACTCACCGGCCTATAATTTTCCAGATTACTTTTCGATCCTTTTTTAAAGAACGGAACAACATGGGCCACTCTCCAATCCTCCAGTACCTCACCTGTAGACAGCGACATTTTAAATATATCTGCCAGGGCCCCCACAATTTTAACACTAGTCTCCTTCAAGGTCCGAGGGAACACTCTGTCAGGTCCCGGGGATTTATCCACTTTAATTTTCCTCAAGACAGCATGGACCTCCTCCTTTTCAATCTGTACAGTTTCCATGGTCTCACTACTTGATTCCCTCAATTCCATAGACTTCATGCCAGTTTCCTTAGTAAACACAGACACAAAAAACCTATTTAAGATCTCCCTCATTTCCTTTGGTTCCGCACATAGCCGACCACTCTGATCTTCAAGAGGACCAATTTTATCCCTTACAATCCTTTTGCTCTTAATATACCTGTAAAAGCTCTTTGGATTATCCTTCACTTTGACTGCCAAGGCAACCTCGTGTCTTCTTTTAGCCCTCCTGATTTCTTTCTTAAGTATTTTCTCACACTTCTTATACTCCTCAAGCACCTGATTTACCCCCTGTTCCCTATACATTTCATACAACTCCCTCTTCTTTATCAGAGTTGCAATATCCCTTGAGGACCAAGGTTCCTTATTCCTATTCACTTTGCCTTTAATCCTGACACACACACACAAAAAAAACGCTGGTGAAACGCAGCAGGCCAGGCAGCATCTCTAGGAAGAGGTACAGTCGACGTTTCGGGCTGAGACCCTTCGTCAGGACTAACTGAAGGAAAAGCTAGTAAGAGATTTGAAAGTGGGAGGGGGAGATCTGAAATGATAGGAGAAGACAGGAGGGGGAGGGATGGAGCCAAGAGCTGGACAGGTGATGGGCAAAGGGGATACGAGCGGATCATGGGGCAGGGTCATGGGACGGGAAGCCTGGGGAGAGAGAGAAGGGGGGGAGGGGGGAGCCCAGGGAATGGAGAGCAGGCAAGGAGTTATGATGAGAAGGACAGAGGAGGAAAAAAAAGAGACAGAAAAAAAACAGAAAAATAATATAAATTAACGGATGGGGTGTGAAGGGGAGATGGGGCATTAGTGGAAGTTAGAGAAGTCAATGTTCATGCTATCAGGTTGGAGGCCACCCAGATGGAATACAAGGTGCTGTTCCTCCAACCTGACTGTGGCTTCATCTTTACAGTAGAGGAGACCGTGGATAGAGATGTCAGAATGGGAATGGGACGTGGAATTAAAATGTGTGGACCTGGGAGATTCTACTTTCTCTGGCGGACAGAGCGTAGATGTTCAGCGAAACGGTCTCCCGGCCTGCGCTGGGGAACACGCCTGCAGGTTTCAATCTTGTTTGCGTTCTCAAAGCGTCGGCCGTTCTTTCCTGCCCCACCACGGACGCTGCCTGGCCTGCTGAGTTCCTCCAGGAGTGTGTGCGCGCGTCTTGGATTTCCAACGTCTGCAGCCAGCTGCGGCTGGTTGGCAGGCATCAGGTCCCGGACGAGGCCCTGACCGTCGTGGTCTCCAGGCCACCGGAATCGGTCGGTTGATTTGTGAAGTACCGTGTGCTTCTTGGGAGCGCAACGTCAAGTACACATCAAACAAATACACGCACAGGCCTCTCCGCTCTGCGGGCCGCTTCTTCAGAACGAAGACGCATCATTCTCGACCTTGAGGGACAGGCACGACGACAGCCCACTTCCAAGCACCTTAAACCTGTGCCTTCTCGTGCCAGCCACTTCAGCCCTGGCTTTAGAAGTCCACGGCCCTCCACGCGATCAATGCCTGTCGTCATCTTGCGCACGTAAATGCATGATTGTTTAGTGTTTAGTACCATCCACTCTGTAGCCGGCTGTCTGAGGCGGCACACACGACAGCCTCACAGGACAGAAACAGGCTCTCCGGCCTACCTGGTCCCCGGCAACCAGAACCCCTGCCCCAGACAGTCCCGCTGGCCCTCGTTTGGCCCAGGTCGATCTTACCCTCCCCGACCCTACATAGCCGGCCTGGGTTCATTTTCAAATCCTACCTGCCTTCACCCCATCCCCTGGACGTTATTTCTACACCCACCCTATCCCCAATCAGGCAGACCGGAGGCACGTCCCACCGGGCTGGCGGAGAGCTTCTACCCTGGGGCGCAGTGCTAGCCGAAGCGCGTCCAGCACCCCTTCAAGAAAAGAAAGCCGAAATAAACGAGCTGATTAATTGGGTGCCGCCCGGGGCGATTTAAGTCTCTCAGAAACCGCTGACCTCCTGGGATTTTTACGCGCAACAGACTCTGGGGTTTACAAAGAATGGTGCCAAAAACAAAAAAAATCCAGCGAGCAGCTGTTCTGTGAGCAAAAGCATCTTGTTAAATCCACTCGATGGATTTTTTTTCGTTTTTGGCACCATTCTTTGTAAAATCCAGAGTCTGTTGCACGTAAAAATCCCAGGAGATCAGCGAATTCTGAGGCAATCAAATCACCCTGGGCGGCAGCTAATTAATTAGCTTGTTTATTTTGGCTTTTTTCTTAAAGAGGTGCCCGACGTGCTCCAGCTAGCACTGCACCCCTGCATCCACCCCCACTGCTATCAGACGGCCGAATGGCTTCCCAGTACGACAAGATGGACTCTTGTCGTCACAAGCCACCTTGAGGTCCGCCGGCACGTGACACTCTGTTCCACATTCTGCTATCGTTTCACCTCGCTCTTCCTCAATACACCGTGTGGTGATCTGATCTGCACGAACAGCGATCAAATCACGAACCAGGCGGCTTTCAAAGCTTGCAGAGGGATCTGGACCAGCTGGAAAAATGGGCCGGAAAATTGGCAGGTGGAACTTAATGCAGACAAGTGTGAGGTGTTGCATTTTGGAAGGACAAATCAAGGTAGGACATACGCAGTAAATGGTAGGACACTGAGGAGTGAGGAGGAACAAAGGGATCTGGGAGTTCAGATACATAATTCCCTGAAAGTGGCGTCACAGGTAGACAGGGTTGTAAAGAAACCTTTTAGCATCCTGACATTCATAAATCAAAGTATCGAGTATAGGAGTTGGGATGTTATGGGGAGGTTGTACAAGACATTGGTGAGGCCAAATTTGGAATACTGTGTGCAGTTCTGGTCACCTAACTATAGGAAGGATATCAGTAAGATTGAAACAGTGCAAAGGAGATTTACTAGGATGTTGCCGGGTCTTCAGGAGTTGAGTTACAGGAAAAGATTGAGCAGGTTAGAACTTTATTCCTTGGAGAGCAGAAGAATGAGGGGAGATTTGTTGGAGGTTTACAAAATTATGAGGGGTATAGACAGAGTAAATGCCAGCAGGCTCTTTCCACTTAGATAAGAGAGATAAATATGAGAGGACATGGCTTTAGGGTGAAAGGGGAAAGGATTAGGGGGAACTTCTTCACTCAGAGAGTGTTGAGAGTGTGGAGCGAACTGCCATCTAACATGGTAAATGCGGGCCCACTATTAAGTTTTAAGAATCAATTGGACAGGTACACGGAGGGGAGAGGTCTGGAGGGTTACGGTCTGGGTGCCGGTCAATGGGACTAACGGAATAAAGTTCTGGCACAGACTAGAAGGGCCGAATGGCCTGTTTTCTGTGCTGTAGTGTTCTATGGTTCTCAGAGAGAATCTGCAGACGCTGGAAATCCAGAGCAACACACACACACAAAATGCCGGAGGAACTCAGCAGGCCAGGCAGCATCGATCGACGGGAGTGAACAGTCCAGGTTTCAGGCCGAGACCCTCCAGCAGGACTGCATCTCCTTTCCCGCCCATCGCCTCCCCCCTGGTGTTCCTCACCCCCTTTTCTTTCTCCAGTGGCCTTCTGTCCTCTCCTATCAGACTCTCTCCCCTTCTCCAGCCCCGTATCTCCTTCACCCATCACCTCGCGTCTCTCTCCCCGCTCCTCCCCACTTTGTAAATCTACTCCTCAGCTTTTCCTTTCCTCCGGTCCTGACGAAGAGTCTCTGCCCGAAACGTCGAGTCTTTGCTTTTCTTCCCCCACCCCCCCCACACACAGACGCGGCCTGGCCCGTGCGTGCGGACGGTATGCGAGATTATCACTGTGTCTCGGTACACGTGACGGAAACAACAACGAAAAAAGACACGATTCAGCGACCAGGAGCTAGCGGCAGATTCGCGACAAGGCGAGGGCAGGGGCCTGGGTGTGCGGTCCAGTCCAGGGTTCATGGTCCAAGGCGGGCGAAGGGAGCCCCGGGGCTGGGGGGGGGGACTGCTGCCCCTGCTGGCAGGACCCGGAGGAGCAGCCCCAGAGTTGAAATGACGGGAGAAACCCCACTCACCCCGGGGTGGGGGGAGAGAGAGCGCCGTTCCTTCCAGATGGAAGGCAGCCCCTGTCCAAGCAACACCACCCAATTACAGACCGGCACTCCCCCGCTCGCCTCTCGTCCCGAACCCCCACCTCCCCCGACACGATGGCGGACAGGGTGGGAAGGGGGTGTCGGGGTCCCCCCAGCAACTCACGTCGTCATCGCCGCGCGTCGTCACCACAGCGTCGATCATCTTGCGAGGGTTGTTGACGCTAGAGACGGTCAGCTTCCCCAGGGAGCCCTCGAACTGCACTGCGGGGGGGGGGGAGAGAGACAGACACCAAGATCAGAACGGGCTCGAGGAGAGAGACACTGCGCTGGGTGCGACGGAGAGAGGCTCGCTCCGCACCGTCCCATCACACACTCCCGGGGTGAGACACAGAGTGAAACTCCCTCCGCACCGTCCCATCACACACTCCCGGGGTCAGACACAGAGTGAATCTCCCTCCGCACCGTCCCACCACACACTCCCGGGGTCAGACACAGAGTGAATCTCCCCCCACACCGTCCCATCACACACTTCCGGGGTCAGACACAGAGTGAATCTCCCTCCACACCGTCCCATCACACACTCCCGGGGTCAGACACAGAGTGAATCTCCCTCCGCACCGTCCCATCACACACTCCCGGGATCAGACACAGAGTGAATCTCCCTCCACACCCTCCCATCACACACTCCCGGGGTCAGACACAGAGTGAATCTCCCTCCACACCGTCCCACCACACACTCCCGGGGCCAGACACAGAGTGAATCTCCCTCCACACCGTCCCACCACACACTCCCGGGGTCAGACACAGAGTGAATCTCCCTCCGCACCGTCCCATCACACACTCCCGGGATCAGACACAGAGTGAATCTCCCTCCACACCGTCCCACCACACACTCCCGGGGTCAGACACAGAGTGAATCTCCCTCCGCACCGACCCATCACACACTCCCGGGGTCAGACACTCCCGTTGTCATGGTGCCGAAGGCCTACTGAGGGAGCGCTGAGCCTCCGTCGATGTCTCCTGGACACCAGCGGTAGCATCAGAGAAGAGTAAATCGTCGGTTGTTGTCGGTCAGAAGCTGGAACGATGAGCACGCAGTACAGCATCCTATTCAAACAAGAACATGCTCATGATGACTCCATCTGGTCTGTAGCTTGGGGAAAGAGTGAGAAAGATGGCTCAGAGACTATAGTGACTGGCTCATTAGATGACTTGGTTAAAGTCTGGAAATGGCAGGATGAGAAGTTGGAACTGCAGTGGACTCTGGAGGGACACCAGCTGGGAGTTGTATCGGTTGATATCAATCACACAGGCGCCACTGCAGCCTCCAGTTCTCTGGATGCACATATTCGCCTCTGGGATTTAGAGTCGGGCAAACAGATCAAGTCGTTGGATGCTGGACCAGTTGACGCTTGGTCTGTGGCCTTTTCTCCAGATGGCAAGTTTTTAGCCACAGGGAGTCACTTGGGAAAAGTAAATATATTTGGAGTTGAAAGTGGAAAGAAAGAATCTTCTTTAGACACAAGAGGGAAATTCATCCTCAGCATTGCATACAGTCCTGATGGGAAATACCTTGCCAGTGGTGCTATTGATGGTATCATCAACATGTTCGATGTTGCAACTGGAAAGCTTTTGCACACATTAGAAGGTCATGCTAAGCCAATTAGATCTTTGACATTCTCCCCAGACTCTCAGCTTCTAATTACTGCCTCTGATGATGGATACATAAAGATTTATGATGTACAGCATGCCAATCTTGCCGGTACACTGAGTGGTCATGGATCCTGGGTGCTGAGTGTTGCATTTTGTCCAGATGACACTCATTTTGTATCAAGTTCTTCTGACAAAAGTGTAAAGGTTTGGGATGCTGGTTCCAGAAGCTGTATACACACATTTTTTGATCACCTCGATCAGGTCTGGGGTGCTAGATATAATGGAAATGGATCGAAGATAGTCTCTGTCGCAGATGATCGTGAGATCCATATTTATGACTGTCCAATCTGAAGTGTCCTTCTGCTCAGAATGTGAAACTGCAGTAAGATCTTCATCTTCAGCTACAAACTGGGAATATGTATAAGGCCAATAACGTCAACAAACTAGTTAAAAATATTGTGAAACCAAAGGCCCTGTCATGAAATCTGAATTGAATAAATCATTCCTCGTTTGCATTCAGATTATGTGGGAAAGTTTTCTCAAGCATATTTATTGCTTGTGTTTACGCTGTCCATTTGTGTATCATTTTTGTTTTATTTTTGTAGTTGGCAAAATAAATATGGTTTTCTATATATGATTTGAGACTGAAACAGATGAAATTGTAGTTTTTTTATGACCTCTTTTAATCTCAGCTACCAACCCTCTCATTTTGGGTTGGAATTGATATTGATTACAGAAACTAAACTGGCCTGTGGAAACTACATGATTATCAGGAAAGACTAATGTTAAGTCACTCGAGAATGTTTTGTACATAACCGGTAAATCTGGTGACAATAGTCGATGGTGATGGAAATGCAATATTAAAGTACAAATTTAATTCAAAAAAAAAAAAAAAAAAAAAAAGGGGTCAGACACAGAGTGAATCTCCCTCCGCACCGACCCATCACACACTCCCGGGGTCAGACACAGAGTGAAGCTCCCTCCACACCATCCCGTCACACACTCCCGGGGTCAGACACAGAGTGAATCTCCCTCCACACCGTCCCATCACACACTCCCGGGGTCAGACACAGAGTGAATCTCCCTCCACACCGTCCCATCACACACTCCCGGGGTCAGACACAGAGTGAATCTCCCTCCGCACCGACCCATCACACACTCCCAGGGTCAGACACAGAGAAAGCACCCACAGATGTACTCTGATCCACATACACTTTTATACACACACACATCCAGAAATCGGGAACACCCTATTTCTCACCCACGTACAAAGCCAGAGGTTGGGATCAAACAAGACAGGATCCAGCTCCAGTGGGCACCATTACCTCCCCTACCACCGATCCACCTAAACCTCCCCCCACCCCCCCACCACCGCTCTTGAAAATGTCGGGGCAGCGAGGGTCCGTAGGACCCCGGCGGCATACCTTTGGTAGTAGCCTCTGTCTCCACCCTGCACCCCTGCAGCGCAGAAGCCAGCGAGGGAGCAGGGAGGGGTCCTGGGGTCCCGGAGGCGCGCTTGGGTAGTGGGCGTTGTCCAGCCCTCTCTGCGTTCCCCCACCAATCCCTGCCCCACCTCCCACACGGTGATGACGCGGGCGTTCAGTGGGGAAGGGGGGGGCGTCGGGACCCCGGCGGCGTACCTGGCCGGTGGGCATGCTCCAGCCCCCTCTCTCCCTCCCGCTTCCCCGCACCCACCCAGCACAGTGCAGATCCGGAGCAGGGGGGGCGACGGGACCCCGGCGGCCTACCTGGGCGGTAGGTGTGCTCCAGCCGGGCCAGCTGTGGCGTGATGAGGCGGGTCCTCTCCTTCCTCGGTGCCTCGCCGCCCACGTCCCCCTCCGTCTGCTGCCGCTCCAGCCGCTCGAAGTAGTTCTGCCTCGGGAGAGAGCGGAGAGGGGGGGTTGGGCTGTGATCAACGTGGGCACGTTCGTCGAGGCCGGCGCGCGGACCGGGGCGCCCTGATCGTCCCGGCCACAGTGCTCAGTTCACAACACGGTGCAATAGACAATAGGTGCAGGAATAGGCCTTTCGGCCCTTCGAGCCTGAACCGCCATTCACTGTGATCATGGGTGATCATCCACAATCAGTACCCTTTTCCTGCCTTCTCCCCTTATTCCTCGACTCCGCTATCTTTAAGAGCTCTATCCATCTCTTTCTTGAAAGCATCCAGAGACTTGGCCTCCACAGCGTTCTGGGGCAGAGCGTTCCATATATCCACCACTCTCTGGGTGAAAAAAGTTTTTCCTCAACTCCGTTCTAAGTGGCCTATCCCTTATTCTTAAACTGTGGCCTCTGGTTCTGGACTCCCCCAACATCAGGAACATGTTTCCTGCCTGCAGCGTGTCCAATCCCTTAATAATCTTATATGTTTCAATCAGATCCCCTCTCATCCTTCTAAATTCCAGTGTATACAAGCCCAGTCACTCCAATCTTTCAACATATGACAGTCCCGCCATCCCGGGAATTAACCTTGTGAACCTACGCTGCACTCCCTCAATAGCAAGAATGTTCTTCCTCAAATTTGGAGACCAAAACTGCACACAATACTCCAGGTGTGGTCTCACCAGGGCCCTGTACAGCTGCAGAAGGACCTCTTTGTTCCTATACTGTACACGGAAAAACTGTGTGTGTGTGTGTGTGTGTGTGTGTGTGTGTGTGTGTGTGTGTGTGTGTGTGTGTGTGTGTGTGTGTGTGTGTGTGTGGTGGTTTTTCCATGTACTACCTCACACACACAGAGCAGTGAGGTAGTACACAGAAAACAATCCCTCACACACACGGTGTGGTGAGGTAGTACACGGGACAGCAAAAACAAAGTGCTCGTCAGAGGACTTTGTCACCGTAAACTTCGACAAACGCCTGCAGACGCGCAGCAGAGAGCAGCCCGGCTGGTCGGGGCAGAAGCGCCAATGCCCAGGAACGGGAAAGGCCCGCAGAAGGCGCTGGGGGGTAGACCATACCACGCAGGTGAAGGTTCCCCCTCCCACCCCCACACCCCACCAGCCACCGAGCTCACCTACAGATGCACAGATGCGCCCGCAAAGCAGCATCCGCCATCGCGGATCCCAGCCTCAGGTCCCCCCACCACCGGGCTCGGAACAGTCATCGCCCCTCAACCGGCAGGGTTAAATTCACCCACCTCAACTGCGAACTGATCCCACAACCTACAGACTCATTAAGGCTCGACAACTCCCGTTCCCACTGTATATATATTTTAATTTATTTTCGCTAAAATTTGCCTCCCTTTGCGCCCCGGCCATTTTATTAGCAGTCTTTATTCACGGGCAGATTTTCATGAATTCTGTTGATTGCAGAATCGCGTTTAAACATGGCTGGCCCATGCCCTGAAAATGGCAACAGCAACACGTGAGCAGGAGGAGGTGGCGGCTGTCTCTCGGGGTCCGAGGAAGACTAAACATTGTGCGGTCATCTGTGGACACGCACGTGGCTTCGGAGGCCGGAGGCTGAAGCGGACACGTGGTTGTGGGTCGGACGTGGAATGACGGTTGTTCGGGTAGGTGTGCGCACGGCTCTGTGGCGTCGGTCTCGTGCCACTGCAAGGCGCCGATTTCGCTCATCCTGAAAGTCAGATGCAGCTCGTCCGGTCGGGGCCCTGCCGGCTGCTGACTCCTCAAGCTGTCGAGGCTGGCGGTCTGCCCATTTGATGCAAGGCTTCAGATCGTCTTTGAATCTCCTTTTTTTGGGGGGAGGGGGGCAGGGGGCGGCCCTGATTGCGACAGCCGTGCTCAAGCTCGAATGTCTAACGAGGATGTCATGAACAAAGCAAGCGCAAAAAGAGAAATAATGTACGAGATCATGAAAAGGCACATTGGACATGTGATAAGGAAAGAGGAGTTAGAATGCATGGGGAAAGACTGAAGGGAAGAAAGCAAGAGGAAGAGAAAGACAAATGATGATGGAGACCGCAGCCAGAGAACTGGAAATGAATACCAATGAATTGATCCACTTGACCCGAAACAGGAGTGTGTGGGCCATGGCGGTCAAAGCTTAACTGGGTACGGCACCTGATGATGATGGCTGGTGATCCAAGGCCAAGACGAGAGCCAGTGAGATTACACCCGCTGCAGTGGCAGGGTCATCACCAATCTCCCAAAGCACCTCATCACAACAGACGTGAGTGCAACTGGTTGATAACCATCGAGGCTCCTTTTGGGCACTGGTATGATTGTCGCCCTTTCGAGGCAGGTGGGAACCTCCGATTCCAGCAGGGAGAGATTGAAGAATTCCTCGAGCACTCCCGCAAGTTGTTCGGCACAAGATTTTTTTTTTTCCCAGAGCCCTACCAGGGCCCGACGCCTCACGATGGGGGCGGACGTGAGAGCAGGGAGGAACATCTGGTGAAACTTCTGAAGTGCCTGTTTCGCTGCCGCTGTTACTGTGCGGTCCAGAATCTCCGGAGGGGAAGGCCCCAGATCCTCGGCTTTGCTTGTTGCTCGGTGGCCAGGGCCGGGTCGAAGCACTCGGCAGAGATGGTGCTCGGTGTCGGAGGGCTGCTCGGAGGCTCGAAGTTTTCGGACGGACTCAAGAGTCCGCTGCGGTCGGGTGCTTCCACTGGTGCTGCATCGGCAGGTTTGCGGTGCTGGAGTTTCGTGGCAGGGAGAGTTTCTCCCTTTTACCGTGTGCGTGACATGATGGGGCTATTGGGACTTTGAGACTTTTTTTTTTACCGTGCCCATGGTCTGCTCCTTATCAAATTACGGTATTGCTTTGCACTGTTGTAACTATATGTTATAACTATGTGGTTTTGTCAGTTTTAGTCTTGGTCTGTCTCGTGTTTCTGTGATATCATACTGGAGGAACATTGTATCATTTTTTAATGCATGCATTTCTAAATGACAATGAACGAGGACTGAGTGTCCTTATAATCTAATCTAATCTTGAACGATGCTCTGACGCCGTCCGCTGAGACAGAGAACACAGGAAGCTGCAGGGTTTCGTCCGGGGGGTGGGGGGGGGGCAGTTTTATCCTCCCTCCCGGAGTGTGCGTAAAAGGCGTTGAGCTCATCTGGGAGTGGAGCATCACGGCCATTCCTGATGTTGGGCTTCGCCCTGTAGGAAGTGACGGCCTGCAGACCCCTGGCAAAAGCTGACGGGCGCACGATTCCACCTCCAACTCCAATCGGAATTGGGGTACTTTCCCCACGGTTCAAAATGGCCTTCCATCGGTTAAGTTGAAGTTCATTTTTTTTTTCTTTTCGTTGCCCGAACGGACACGCGTGTGACGGCTGGCCGTCGTGTCCGACCGTGAGATGGATGATCGATACCTCATTGATCCCAAGGGAAATTTCAGTGTCACAGTAGCATTACAAGTGCACAGATGTACAAATGTTAGAAGAGAAGCAAAAAGTGAAAATAAACCGCAAACCAGAGTGGAGGTGGGGGGGGGCATCATTTCCCCGGCTATAGGTTGACTCATTATAGAGCCTAATGGCCGAAGGTAAGAATGACCTCATATTGCGCTCTTTGGAGCAGCTCAGTTGTCTCAGTCTATCACCAAAAGTGCTCCTCTGTTCAGCCAAGGTGTCATGCAGAGGGTGAGAAACATTGTCCAGCTCTGTCGGATCCCACGTTCTACCACAGCCTCCAGTGTGTCCAGTTTGACTCCTGTAACAGAGACAGCCTTTCTAATCAGTGTATTGAGCCTGTTGGCATTGCCCGTGTTGATGCCATTGCCCCAGCACACCACCGCATAGAAGATTGTACTGGCGCCAAGAGAACAGTAGAACATGTGAAGGAGAGGCTCGCACACTCCAAAAGGATCTCAGTCTCCTGAGGAAGTAGAGGTGACTCTGGCCCTTCTTGTACACAGCCCCGGTGTTGGTGCTCCACTCAAGTCTGTCATCCGGGTGAATTCCCAGGTACTTGTAGGTCCTCTCCACATCCACATCCTCACCATCAGTGCTAACAGGGAGCAGTGCAGGCTTAGACTTCCTAAAGTCCATCACCACCTCCTCTGTCTGACTGATGTTCAGCCGCAGATGATTCAGCCTGCACCGTTTGACAAAGTCCGCCGCCAGGGGCCTGCATTCGTCCTCCCATCCTCTCTTCATGTACCCAACTGTTGCCGAGTCAGAGAATTTCTGCAGGGGATGTGACTCAGTGTCTTACAGGCGACGTGACTCACGGTTTCAGGAAG
Source organism: Mobula birostris (assembly GCF_030028105.1). Classification (NCBI taxonomy): domain Eukaryota; kingdom Metazoa; phylum Chordata; class Chondrichthyes; order Myliobatiformes; family Myliobatidae; genus Mobula; species Mobula birostris. Next base: position 95,121,625 of record NC_092382.1, read on the forward strand.
TCCGTGCGGGAAGCTTCTTAAAGTGGGAAAAGGCCGTTCCCCTCTCCCGAGCTCGGACGTCTGGCTCCAGCGGTACCCGTCGTGAGCTGGGGTCTTCCTCGGCCGGCCGCGGCATCCTCCCGTGGCTGGTCGCGCTCCTCGCTCTCCGTGGGTGTCTCCCGGCTGTGGTGGACACCCCAACACGACCACAAAGCAGCTATCCTCAGCGGCAGGCCGCTCCCACAAAATCCGCAACGCGTCAAGCCAGCCGACCGCCCCAAGTTGACAAAACACAGTTCAAAAATGTATGCAGTGGCGAGACCTTGGGGGTGCCAGGGTGCCCGCCGGTCTCTCGGCCCTGGAGGAAGAGGCCGTCACCCCGCCTGGCAGTCCGAGTCCTGATGCTCCTGTACACACCCCCCCCCGGACAGTGGGAGGGTCAAGGAGGCTGTGGGAGGGATCCTCACTGAAGCTTCGATCCCTTTATCCATGACCCTCACCGAACAGCACACAAAAACCCTGACTAGGAGCCCCTCAGGGCTGCGTAGTGAGTCCCCTGGCCTCCTCAACACAGGAACCCCTCGTCACCCCTCCCTCGCTCCCCCTGCCCACCCACAGCTCCAACTCAATCGTTAAATCTGCCGACGACACCGCACTGATCGGCCTTAACCTGAACAGCAGCCAGCAGGCCTGCGGGGAAGAGGTCATCACCCTGATACAGCCGTGTCCCGGGAACAACCCCTCCCCTCAATGTCACCCAAAAAAAAACAAAGGAGCTGGCTGTGAGATGACAGGGGGAAATGGAGACGGGCTGGCCCCGATTGACATCAGTGGATCTGGGGTTGAGAGGGTGAACAGCTTTAAGTTCCTCGGCATCCACATCACCGAGGATCTCAAGTGGTCTGTACATACCGGCTGTGTGGTGAAAAAAGCACAACAGCGTCTCTTTCACCTCAGACAGTTGAGGAAGTTTGGTGTGGGGCCCCCAAATCCGAAACTTTCTGCAGGGGCACAATTGAGAGCATCCTGACTGGCTGCATCGCTGCCTGGTATGGGAACTGTACTTCCCTCAATCACAGGACTCTGCAGAGAGTGGTGCGGACAGCCCAGCGCATCTGTAGATGTGAACTTCCCAGTATTCAGGACATTTACAGTGACAGGTGTGTAAAAAGGGCCCGAAGGATCATTGGGGACCCAAGTCACCCCAACCACAAACTGCTCCAGCGGCTACCATCCGGGAAACGGTACCACAGTATAAAAGCCAGGACCAACAGGCTCCGGGACAGCTTCTTCCACCAGGCCTTCAGACTGATTAATTCACACTGACACAATTGCTACATTGTATCTAAGCTATATTGACTCTCCTGTTGTACATATTACTTATTGCAAATGACAATAAATTGCAGAATTCACATTGAGACGGAGGTGAAACGTAAAGATTTCTACCTTTACTCCTCGTGTGTGAAGGGTGTAAGAAATGAAGTCAATTGAATTGAATTCAATTCGGTTGGGTCGGATCGGAGGGGAGGGTGTGTTGGGAGAGAAAGGGAAGGACGGGGGGAGCACCAGAGGGAGATAAGAAGAACAGGAAGAGGGGAGGAATTACCAGACGTGAGAGAACGCGACGTTCATGCCATCAGGCTCGGGGCTACCAAGACGGAATATCAGGCGTGTCTCCCCCAGCCCGAGGTTGGCCGCATCGTGGCCACGGACCTGCGAGTCGGAACGGGAATGGGGAGCGGGAATAGAATGGCTCCCCACTGGGACATCCTGCCTGCTGTGGGTGGGGCGACGTGAGGGCCCCAGACAGACGGTGACCCGATCTGAGTGGAGGATGGAAGAGATGAAGCCAACGCAGCCATTAAATGCAGCATCTCCAAGGATATCCGGGGACTCGTGCCGAGCTTTCCTCGACCGTTGCTCATATGCAGTCATTTCTCTCTTGCAGCCAGAACAACCGAGCACACCAGGAGTGCGCGTTCCGATTTATTTGCTGTGCCCAACGAGCCGAGTCGCCCAGTAACCCAGTCGCGACAGCGACCAGCGGACCGCCACGCCTTTGGGCTGTGGACCACCCAGAGGGCCTCACGGGGAGAGAGCCAGAAGGCAAAGGTTTAAGGTGCTGGGGGGAGGTGGGGGAAGATTTGAAAAGAACCCAAGGGGCAACTTTCTTTTTCTTTCTGCCCACTGGGAGGGGCAGGGGGGGTTCGGGGAAGGGGCTGCCAGAGGAGAAGGTTCAGGCGGAGCAGTTAGAACTGGCACGGAGGCAGGAAAGGCGGGGGGCAGGGTTCCCAGACCGGGGAAATGCCGGGGTAGGGGCCCCCGGCATTTAAAAAATTAAAAAAACACGGTTCGGATCCCTCCCCATGAGCCCGAGACTCGGGGCACGCTAGAGCCGCCCGGTCCAGACTACCGGGGTCGGCACGAAGTAGATGGGCAGAAGGCCACTGTCGTCCTCTCTGGCGCCGGGGGGAGGGGGGGGCCGGAGACGCACAGGGTCGGACGTACCTGGTAGTAGTAATCGTCGAGGGAGGGGTCGGCGCTCTGCAGCTGCATCATCTGGATCTTGCTGACCCAGTCCTTCTCCCGCTGGCTCATAAGGTTGCTGTATGGGTCCCTGGGCTCCGGGTAGCAGCCCCGTCCGAGCCGGTCCCCTCCGGGGCCGCCCTGACCCCGGTGGAGGCTGTGTGGGGGGGAGAGAGAGAAGGGAAACCCCTCAGAGAATCAGGCCTGGGCTAAGAGACCAGATCAGAAGGCCCAAGCTAGAGCCAGGGCGGGCAAGAAGCTCGACCCCCCCCCCCAACCCACCAACCCCCACCGTCCGATCTCCCCTCGCCCAGGGAATAACCCCCTCCCCCCCCCCGGGTATCTGACCCGGACCCTCGCTCTCCCTCCCCACCCGCAGGGGACCGCCTCTCGTTTCCCCGGCACCCACCCCCCCACTCCCCGCCCGGGGCCCGCGGGTTTCGGCTCCACTTACCCTCTGGCGCCCTGCGTCTGGAACCTCTGGGTCAGGAGGCGGCGGTGCTGAGGGTGGAGGTGGGTGGTGTCCGCTCGAGCAATCGGCTGCGTGGACCTGCGGCGCGGGGGGGGGGGGTGAGGCAGGGGGAGACAGAAGTTCGAGCGTTAGCATTGGTTGGCTGCCTGGTGCCCGGTGTCAAACACCCCGGGTGTGCAGTGAGCACGTGCGGGCGGTTCCTTCTCTCTCTCTCCCCCCCTTTGTCTCAGGCAAGGGTGAACGTGACCACCGGGAAGGTATGCCCTGCCCGCGATCGTCACTAACTCCTCTTGTCGAACACTTGGATGTGCCATGTCCATACCGCAGCGGACGTGAATGCCTGGTTTTCAGAGTTTGCAAATAAACGATTGTGTTGGCACATGACCCAAGTGGTGAAGGCGTCCAGCTCGTGATCGGGAGGCTGCTAGTTCGAGCCTCGGCCGAGGTGACCCGTTGTGTCCCTGAACAAGGCACTTAACCACACATTGCTCTGCGACGACACCGGTGCCAAGCTGTATGGGTCCCAATGCCCTTCCCTTGGACAACATCGGTGTCGTGGAGAGGGGAGACTTGCAGCATGCCAACTGCTGGTCTTCCATACAACCTTGCCCAGGCCTGCGCCCTGGAAACCTGCAAATCCGTGGTCTCACGGATGCCTGTTTTAAATAAATGATTATTCACAATCTCACCCGCTGGACGTTCTTCCCCCACCCAACCGTTACCCGGTTCCACGATGCCTCCACCCACCGGTCCCACTTCCCCACGCCGTTCCCAAAACAGCACGGGGCAGGCATAGCGGCGGATGCTTTGCAGTGACCAGCTGACAGATCGGAGTTAAATTCCTCCCCGCCCCGTGGGCAGTCTGCATGGTGCTCCACCCCACTCCGTGACGACGCAGGTCCGAGCTTCCCACAGGTGCTCCGGACTCCGCCTTCTGTCCTTGACGCACGGGTTAGGGTTAGCCAGTTGCGGGCCAGGCCTTGTCGGCTGCCCCCACCCCCCACCGGGCGCGATCTTTGCCCATCAGGCCACTCGGCCCATCAAGCCTGCTCCGCCATTCCGTCACGGCCGATCCCGGGATCCCGCTTGATCCCCGTACGCCTGCCCTCTTTCTCACCCGATCCTGACCCAATCCCGAACTGCGCCAACGTCCGCCTGAAATACACCCACGAGGACTTGGCCCGTGGCAGAGCATTCCACAGATTCACCGCTCTCTGACTAAGAACAAAAATCCTCCTTACCTCCGTTCTAAAAGGTTGCCCTTCAATTTTGCCCTCTAGTTCTGGATACCCCCCCACCACAGGAAACATCCTCTCCACATCCACCCTATCTCGTCCTGTCAACATCCTGTCGGTTTCAATGAGATCCCCCTTCCCACTCCCGCATTCCTCTAAATTCCAGCGAGCCCAGGCCCGAAGCTGCCAAACCCTCCTCACATTAACCCCTTCATTTCCGGAATCATCCACGTGAACCTCCTCTCCAATGGCAACACATCCCTTCGGAGATGTGGGGCCCAAAACTGTTGACGACACTCCAGGTGCGGCCTGACTTGTGTCTTATACAGGCTCCGCGTCATCTCCTTGTTTAATATTCTATTCCCCTTGATATAAATGGAAACATTGCACCTGCCTTCTTTACCACTGGCTCGACCTGAAAACAATCTTCAGGGGAACTTGCACGTGAGCTCCCAAGTCCCTTTGTACCTCTGAGGTCTGAACCTCCTCCCCGTTCAGATAATAGTCCGCACTCTTGTTCCTTTTACCAAAGCGCATGATCAGACACTTCCTAACACTGTAGTCCATCTGCCACCTTTTTGCCCATTCTTCCAATCTGTCTAAGTCCTGCTGCGATCGCATTGCTTCCTCATCACTACCTACCCCTTCACCCACCTGCGTATCATCTGCAAACTTTGCCACAAAGCCAGCAATTCCACTATCCAAATCACTGACAAACAATGTGAAAAGGCTCAGAGGGGATCTGATTGAAACATACAAGATTATTAAGGGATTGGGCACGCTAGAGGCTGGAAACATGTTCCCGATGATGGGGGAGTCCAGAACCAGAGGCCACAGTTTAAGGATAAGGGATGGGCCATTTAGAACGGAGTTGAGGAAAAACTTTTTCACACAGAGAGTTGTGGTTCTGTGGAATGCTCTGCCCCAGAAGGCTGTGGAGGCCAATTCTCTGGATTCTTTCAAAAAAGAGTTAGATAGAGCTCTTAAAGATAGCGGAGTCAAGGGATATGGGGAGAAGGCAGGAACGGGGTACTGATTGTGGATGATCAGCCATGATCACAGTGAATGGTGGTGCTGGCTCGAATGAAAAAGCTTGTCCTCAAAGCCGAACAGAAAAGGTCCCCTTCCATTCCTGCTCGCTGCCTCCCAGCCGTCAGCCATTCCGCTGTCTGTGCCAGATTTATAACTGGATACATCGTGACCCTGCACTGCAATGCATCTGACCACGACCAGAGGAAATGGCAAGAGAGTTATGCCCCCAACTCAGAACGCCTCAGAAATTCGCCAACCCCCCCCCACCCCAACCCCGCGGACTCTATAAAGCAGCCCCACCCCCCACCACACTCAGGACAGTCTCTCTTCTCCACCCTCCCATTGGGCAGAAAACATATGAAGGCCTGAAAGCGCGCGCCCCCACGGGCTCAGGGACCACTCTTGAAACAACTGGACGCTTTCTGAATCCAGTTCTCGGGGCCGAAGTGAACGGCATCTCTTTCCCCACAGCTGCCGAGCGACCGGCTGAGTATTTCAAAGACGCTTTGATTTTTTAAAAATTATCTGCGGAGAAGGGCGCAGGCACACGCACGCTTGTCGGGGGGGTGGGTGGGGGTGAGGGGGTAAGGAAATGGAGTATTCCTGGCCTGTCATGCACAAGATGCAGGAGGGACTCGGCACGCCAGGCAGCATCTATGGAGAAGAGTGACCGGTCGATGTTTCGGGCCGAGACCCTTTAGCAGGACTGGGGGGGGGAGAGAGAGAGAGAAAAAAAAGAAAGGAGTCAGAGTAAGAAGGTGGGGGGAGGGCAGGAGGAAGTACATGGTGGTAGGTGATGGGTGGAACTGGGACGGGGAGGAGGGGTGAAGTAAAGAGCTGGGAAGTTGATGGGTGAAAGAGATATGGGACTGGAGAAGGGGTGAGTCCGATAGGAGAGGACAGAAGGCCACGGGAGAAAGAAAAGGGGGGAGGAGCGCCACAGGGCAGTTGATGTGCTGGCAAGCAGATAAGGTGAGAGAAGGAAAAGGGGATGGAGAATAGAGAAGGGGGTGGGGGAGGCATTACTGGAAGTTCGAGAAATCAAAGTTCATACCAGCTGGTTGGAGGCTACCCAGACGGAAGAGTAGGTGCCATTTCCTCCAACCTGAGTGTGGGCCTCATCGCGGAGTGGATGGATGTATCGGAATGGGAAGCGGAATTAAAACGGGCGGAGATCGTCTCCCAGAGTGCTGTTTGCTGAGTGCCATCTCCTTCGTGCTGGGCCAGCATCGGTGCGCCGTGATGCAGAAAGACCAAAATAAACTCATCCACCACTTGTGCAGTCGGTCGCGGAGAGGACCTGCCAGATTGTCCGCCGTCACGGAGCGGCACTGGACAAATTCCCCTCTCCCAGTCCCCCAACCCACCCCCCTCCGGCCACCCGATATTGATCTCCCCTGACCCACAGCGGCCCCATTTCCCCCCCACCCACACACTGGCACCCACCTGAGCTCCTGGAGTCGTCCGGCCGCCGCCCCGGTGAAGAAGGGCCGGAAGCCAGCGGGCGGCTGGATCAGAACTCCCCCGCGGCCCGGGAGCAGGCCGGCCTGCAGGGCCGACAGCGTCGCCCCCGGTAATGAGGGGCCTCGGCCCGGAAGGTTGGGAGACATCCTGCCGGCCTGTGTCACGGGGAGGGCGGGGGGTAGCGGGGGAGAGGGGGGGAGAGGGGGAAGAGATTGAGGGAGAAGAGATTGTGAGGGGGAAGAGATTGTGAGCGGGGAGAGAAGGCAGGAGGGGGGAGAGAGATGGGTTTGTGAGTGGGTGCAGACGGGGGAGAGGGCAGGAGAGAGCAGAGAGACCAAAGGTTATGGCTGACATCCGGCCCCAGAACTTTCAAGCGCTCCCCCTGTCTTCCTGGTGGCCAGCCAGTATCACAGGCCGGGTCTGAATGAGAGAGACCGGGAGAGAACGAGCCCCACGGTCAAGGTCAGCGCCCTGCTGGCCTCCCGCACGATACAACACTCCCTCCCCCACCCTCCAGCCGCCTGTCCACTGACTGCTGACCCCACCCCTTCCCTCTCTACCCATCCGGCTCCCAGCAGGAGGGGGTCGCAGCTAAAGAGGGGGAGCTCCCTTGCGAATGGCGGGAACCGAGGGAGGGGAACTCCTCCAGAGTGTGGGTGGGGACGAGGGAAGGAAGAAGAGGGCAGAGTCGGGAGGAGGGGAACCGAGGGGAGGGGGAGGGGAAGAGAAGAGGATTGAGCGAGGGAAGGAGAAGGGGGAAAGGGAAGAGAAGGGGGAGGGAGTGGGGATTTTGGGAAGAGAAGGGGGAGGGAGTGGGGATTGAGGGGAGGAAGGGGAGATCGAGTGGAGGCGGAGGGAAGGGAAGAGCACAAGGCATTGAAGGGAGAGGGGAGAATGACCAGACACGACAGTCAGTGGGGAAATCGAATTCAATCCTCTCCATTCTCCTCCTTCCCGCCACTTCCACTCCATCCCAAACTCTGAAGACGCCCCTCCCTCCCCACCAGAGCAACCTGTTAACTCCTTCAGACCCCCCTCCCCACTCCCGACACCCCCACCCACAGCCCGGTTCCGTCGATACTCGCCCGGCCGTCGCCCCCAGCTCCGTGACACTCACCATGACGTTGAGGAGCTGCGTTGGAGACCGCCGGTCGACGAAGGGTGCGGAAAACCGCTGGTGGATTGGAGCTCGCACGTGGATGGGGGTCGGGCACAGGATGGAGGGCTGGGGGGTGCGGGGAGAGAGTACGATTACTGCCACGCACACACACACACTGAACCCCTCCCACCCCCTCGCCGACACCGGGGAGAGGCGCGCCTCGGGTCCCTACCTGCTGCCCGAGGGAGAGGACGGCATGCTGCTTGGGCGGGGTGCCGATCGGTGCAGTCCGCACCGGCGGGGAGCCGATCACCGGGGACGAGGACCTCGGAGGGGGCGCCCGGTCCGACAGATCCCTCTCGGGGCCCGCGCCCACCGCTGGGCGCCTGGGCAGGACGGAGTCCTTCGACCTGGACAGTATTCGGCTGCCCTGGTGGGGTGGGGGGGAAGGGAGGGAGGGAGGGAGGGAGAGGGAGAGAAAAATAACAGGCTCCAGTCTGGTGCTGGCCGATACACACCATGACCCCCGTCTCCTTCCCCCTTCCCTTTGCAGTCCCTGTCTGGCCGACCACCCGACCTCCCACCTCCCCGAATTCTTCCTCTCCTCTCCTGCACCCTTCGCCATCCATCCCCATGACCCCCCACCCCCATTTCCAATGCTACCCCAGCCGGCACCCCCCACCGCTCCTTCCCCTCTCTCCTCCCCCACTGCCATTATTCCCTCGGGCACCTGGACTACTGTCCGTGTCTGACACCTCCCAACCCCAACCACCCCGGCGACGAGACCTCCTTCGCCCCTATACCCCTGGCCCATGTCCCTCGGCTCCTCCCTTCCCCTGACCCCCCCCACCCCAAATCAGCCCCCATTCCCCCCTCCCCTCCCCTGACGCAATATCTCAGGGGAACCCACCCCAGCCCCGCCACAGCCCCTCGGCACCCACCTCCAGCTGGGAGAAGAAGGAGCTTCCCATGCCCCGGAACATGGCGGGGCCTTCCCACATGCTGGGGTGGAGCTGAGGGACCTGCCGGGGGGGTGGGGGGGGAGAGAGAGAGAGGCATGAGTGCCGGAGGAGAACGCTCGCGAGCGACGGGCTCCCGGGGAGACCTGCCCGCCCCGGAGGGGAGGGCCTGCCACGCACGCAAAACACGACGGAGGAACTCAGCAGGCCGTGCGGCGTCCGCTTGGTGGGTTGAATGAACGGCCGACGTCCTAGGCCGAGACCCGTCATCCTCCCACGTTCCTTTGTGCAAAAATACAGTCGGCCCTCCTTAGGACCCGGCGGAGCTCCAGACCTTATTTAACCTGCCTCATGTGCGGTGGACTTTAGGACCCGGCGGAGCTCCGGACCTTATTTAACCTGTCTCGAGTGTGGTGGACTTTAGGACCCGGAGGAGCACTGAATTAGCAGTGTTCCTGTTGATGAAAATGATTTCGATGAAGATTGAAAATTAAGTGGAAACAATGAAGCGATCAGAAAGAGGTGAGGCGCCATCAGTCACTGGAAAAGCGTTCGGCTGCAGTCGGTCCACGATCAGAACAATTTGAAAGGATTAAGTGAGAAAGGCTCTGCCCCAATGAAAGCTACAATTATTACCAAGCAACGCAGTGGTTTAATTATTGAAATGCATACGTTTCTTAAGTGTTTTATCTGCATGGAAAGTTAAAATATATACTACATACTAAGACAAACATTTGACTAACTGACGCTAATTAATATCGAATGTACCTGTTCCAACTTACTAAGAGAACTTCAGTTTATTTTCGATCCTGATTCGCGGTAACCTACGCACATCCTCCCGCATACTTTAAATCATCTCTAGGTTACTTATAATACCTAATATAATGTAAGTGCTATCAAATAGTCGTTACACTACATCATTCAGGGAATAACGGCAAGAAGAAAAAAAGAAGTCTGTTCATGCTCAAACAATGAGTGCAGGAGACAACTTCCGGGTTTTCCCCACTCCGCACATGCGGAACCCGCAGATAAGGAGGGCCGACTGTACCGTGATTTACAGTTGATTGGTGTTCTTTTTCTCTGCCCCCAAGATTACCCACAAAAGTACGTCTCGCAGATTCCTCCCATCCGGTAGGCGCTGCAGGAGTCTCCGTTCCCGCACCAGCAGGCACAGGAAGAGCTTCTTCCCTGAGGCTGTGACCCTGCTGAACCCCACAACACAGTGCTAAGCAGTATTGCACCCATATTGTACTGTCTCAGTACTTTTATATTTGTGTGCTGTAGCACTTTTTATTCGCAGGTATTTTGTAAATAACACTATTCGTTGCATTTCTAGTCAGATGCTAAGTGAGTCCTGACGAAGGGTCTCGGCCCGAAACGTCGACTGCACCTCTTCCTAGAGATGCCGCCTGGCCTGCTGCGTTCACCAGCAACTTTGATGTGTGTTGCTTGAATTTCCAGCATCTGCAGAATTCCTGTTGTTTAAGTGCATTCCATTGGCTTTATGTCTGTACTCGGCACAATGACAATAAAGTTGAATCTAATCTGACCTAATCTAATTCTCAGTTAGACCAAAGAAACACGATGGAAAACTACGAAGACAGACAAGTAACGAAAGGGTGCAAGACAAACGGTGCAAACAAGCAAAGAAATACAGTCGGCTCTCCATATCTGCGGACCCGGATCGGGGGAAAAAAACAGCCGGAAGTCCTCTCTCCAGCACTCGTTGTTCGAGCACAGATCCTGACATTAGTACTATTGAGCCTCCTCCAAAGCGTCATTATTCCCGGAAACAACACAGTGCAGCTATTTACATAGCATTTCCACTGTATTAGGTATTATAAGTACTGTAACCTACAGATGATTAAAGTCATTTCAGCATTGTTCACCTCGTTCATTCGCTACCTGTGTTGTGAGCGAGAGGAAGGAGCTTAAGGCCAGTAAGGGATGGCTGGCTGGCTACGCAAAGCGCTACAGCCTCAAGAACTGAAAGATCACGGGAGAATCGGCGTCGGCTGACGCCGAGGCAGCACCAGCGTTCCCAGAAGAGCTGCGATGGTTGTGTCTGTACTGAACGTGTACAGACGTACTTTTTTTCTTGTCGTTATTCCCTGAACAATATAGTATGACAACTATTTACATTGCAGTAGGAATCGTAAGTAATCCAGAGATAATTTAAAGTACAGTCGGCCCTCCTTATCCGTGAGGGATTGGTTCCGGGACCCCTCGCGGATACCAAAAACCGCGGATGCTCAAGTCCCTTATTTACCCTGTCTCAATGTGGTGGATCTTAGGACCCAGCGGAACCCCAGACCTTACTTAACCTGTCTCAGTGCGGTGGACATCAGGACCCGGCGGGGGAACTCTGAATCCCTAGTGTTTTTGTTCACGAAAATAATCATGATCGTGATTTAAAATAAAGTAGAAATAATAAAGTGATCGGAAAGAGGTGAAACCCCATCGGTCATTGGAAAAGCGTTAGGCTACAGTCGGTCAACGATCGGAACAATTTTAAGGGATAAAGTGAGAAAGGCCCTGCCCTGATGAAAGCCACAATTATTACTAATCAACGCAGTGGTTTAATTATTGGGTTTTGGGTTTTTGATCCTCCACCTCAACCCGGCACGGATGGAGAGCACGCTCGGGAATGATCTGTCACTGGATCGAACCTGGGAATTTCTGTTCCCAAGCCCGGCGCTGAAACATACGTTTCTTAAGTGTTTTATCTGCATAGAAAGGTAAAATATATACTAACGTTTGACTAGCTCACACTAACTAATACCGGATGTACCTGTTCCGACTTACTTAGTAAGAGAACTTCCATCTTTTTCTCAGTCCCGATCCAGGATAACCCATGCACATCCTCCCGTATACCTTAAACCATCTCTAGATTACTTGTAATATCTAATACAATGTAAATTCTTTGTAAAATAGTTGTTATACTGCATTCTTTAGGGAATAATGACAAGAAAAAAAAGTCTGTACACGCTCGAACAACAAGTGCCGGAAGAGCACTTGCGGGTTTTCTCAATTCGCGGTTGGTTGAATTCGCGCATGCGGAACTCGCGGGTAAGGAGGGCCGACTGCATACAGGAGGATGCACGTAGGTTATATGCAAACACCACGCCATTTTATACACAGGACTCGAGCATCCGCGGAATTTGGTATCCTATAGTGCAGGCAGATACACTCGTGAAGTTTAAGAGACTACTAGACAGGTATATGGAGGAATTTAAGGTGGGGGGTTATATGGGAGGCAGCGTTTAAGGGTCGACACAACATTGTGGGCCAAAGGGCCTGTACCGTGCTGTACTATTCTATGTTCTATGTAATAATACTGAGACCGTAACTTGTAGAGTTCTTGAAAGTGAGTCCGTATCTTGCGGAATCAGTTCAGGGTTGGGGGCGGGTGAAGTCACCCACGGCGGTTCAGGAGCCTGGTGGTGGAGGGGTGATAACTGTTCCTGAACCCGGTGCTGTGGGACCTGAAGCTCTTGTAACACCCCCCCACCCCCCCCGGTTCCCGACGGCAGCAGTGAAAGACAGCGGCGTGAACGTCGCAGGCTCCTGGATGACGACCGCTGCCGTTTCGCGGCAGAGCCTCTTGCAGACGCGCCGAGCGGTTGGGAGGGAACAGCTGTCAGCCCCTGCACCTGGGCCGCTGAACGTTGCCCCCCCCCAGAAAACTTCTCAACCCGGGCCGAAAATGCTGGAGGAACTCAGCAGGTCAGGCAGCATTGACAGAAAGGAGTACACAGCTGAAAGTCTTACGGCGTCTGTGGAAGTCTGGGCGAGGCGCCGGATTGGGCGCAAAACGCCGAGCTCCTCTTTTTTCAAATCTATTTATTATTATTATCCAAATTTAACAAGAGTACATCGAAGTAGGCAGCACTTACAATGTCCCAAGAAAAAAAAACATTTTTTTAAAGATTGAAAAAATTTTGGTGACGAAAAAAAAGAGAGAAAAAAAAAGACCCCACTAAGCAAGAAAAAGTGAGGAAAAAAAACTCCATTTGGTATTCAACCCCGGAGCCATGCGTCATATCAAAAGCTTCGAAAGATAAACATCTAAAGATAAATTATGCAGTTTTTCTTAGTTTTTAAGTCAGTTTGTCATGTGTTTTCGTGATATCATTCTGGAAAAGCATTGTACCATTTCTTAATGCATGCATCACTACACGACAATGAAAGGGGACTGCGTGTCCTCATAATCAAACCACCAGAAAAGAAAAAAAAAGTACCAAAAATTTACAATTAGACCCTAGAGGAAATGTATCAATGAACTCAAATCATAGTAACGAGCAAATCTTTTCTCAAAATCAAATAAAGGTTCAAAGGCTCGACTTCTAATTTTCTCCAAACTAAGACATAGCATCACTTGAGAGAACCATTGTGACAAAGTGGGAGCCGATGTATCCTTCCACTTCAATGAAATGGCCCTCCTAGCTATCGATGTAACGGTTTTGCACGGTTCGCCTCGCGGGCTCGAGGACTGCTTGCACCTCGCAGTTAAGCAAACCGCTGAGCGGACCTCTCGAATTGAGAGATTCAGACTTGACCTCCCTGGGTACCCTGTCGTGACCCTCTGCAGCTCTGCTTTCCCTACGATATTCTACATTGTGTTGCGTTTTTTTTTCAAAAATCCTACTTTGAAGCTGCCTTCATTTATTTGTGACTTGCAATGATCTCGTTTTTAAAAACACCGTTCCGCCGTCGCGAGGCAATAGATTTCACGACGTGCACGGTACCATGCGAAAGTCTTGCGTGCATACTGGGAAGGCTGGCAGTACGTTGGGCCGTGTAACGCGCTCAGTGGAGTTCACGTCGGGAGACGTCCTCCCTAAGCCCCGCTTGTGAGGGTCTGAGAGGCCCCCCGTCTCTACCCGGGGCGCAGGAGGTCGAGGGGAAATCTTACAGGCCTCACAACCTATGATAAAACTGTACACACAACTGGGTGCACAGCTTTGGTGTCCGTATCTCGTGAGGGACGTGACGGCACTGGAGAGAGCTCGGAGAAGGGCGACTGGACTCACTCCAGGCCTCGCAGGGTATGAGCTGTGAACAGCGATCCAAAGAAGTAAACCTTTCCAGGCCGAGCAGACGCAGAGTGAGGCGGGACACGATGGAAGTGTTCGGAATCATTAAGGGTGTAAGTAAGGTGGATGCCAGCTACTATTTTCTAAAATTAATCCATCATCGAGGACACGGGGCCAGAGGTGGAGACTGGTTAAGGGGAGATTTCATAGAAATATAGAAATCTACAGCACAATACAGGCCGTTCGGCTCACTATGTTGTGCTGACCACGTAACCTGCTCTAGAGACTGCCCAGAATTTCCCTACCGCCTGGCCCTCTATTTTGCTAAGCTAAATGTACCTTAAAAGACCCTAACGTATCCACATCCAACCACCATCGCTGGCAGCCCATTCCACACACCCACCACTCTCTGTGTGAAAACTGACAACCCCTCTGTTCCCTCTTCCAAGCACCTTAAAACTGTGCCCCCTCGTGTTAGCCATTTCAGTCCTGGGAAAAAGCTTCTGACTATCCACACGATCAATGCCTCTCATCATCTTGTACACCTCTATCAGGTCACCTCTCATCCTCCGTCGCTCCAAGGAGAAAAGGCCAAGTTTACTCAACCTATTCTCATAAGGCATGCTCCCCAATCCAGGCAGCATCCTTGTAAATCTCCTCTGCACCCTTACTATGGTTTCCACGTCCTTCCTGTAGTGAGGCGACCAGAACTGAGCACAGAACTCCGAGTGGGGTCTGACCAGGGCCTCGTAGAGCTGTAACATCAGGAAGCGTTTCTTGAGACGTGGAACAGGCTGCCTGGTTGTGCAGTTCAGAGTCGCACCTGAGGGCTGCTCAAATCCCAACTCGACAGTTTTTTTGACACAGGTTGGGAAGAGGAACTTGGCAAGCTTCGAACGGCCCGTTCTGGTCAGAAAATTCTGGACGTTCTCTTGTTCTAATATCTCCAGCCAGGGAGCCTGAGACTTTTGCACAGTGCGAGACTAATTTTACACATCGCGCTGTACTGCTGGCACAAGAAAAAAAAAACAAATTTCACGACATACGCGAGTGACGGTAAACCTGATTCTGATACGGGTCTCTGTTGTAGACGGAGAGTGGGCAGGGGGAGGGAGAGGGGGATCGCGGTTGGGGAAACGGGGAGCACCAGAGAGACGTTCTGTAAAGATCAATAAACCGATTGCTTGGAATGAAGTACCTCGCGCGGTCTCCCAGGGCTGGGTGTGTCTGCATCCGCGACAGCCCCTCACTCCTACCCAGCCCCCCGCCGTCCCACACTCCCTCCCCAGTGGCGCTCCTCGATTGCCAATTCCCAACCTCCTCCACCCCCGCCAGACCGACAGACCCGCCCTCCGCTCCGTGCTGACTCTCGCCTCGGGCTGTCCCACGGGATGGTGCCAGCGGCGGAAAACCCGGATCCCGGACTGGTTGGATCACGCCCGCTGAGCCCCGTTCGAACGCAGGGGAACGCGGGAGCGGCGGAGTGGGGGAGAGAGATCCAGCACGGCCCACCACGGGCACACCCCTCACCTCACCCTCGGCCACACCTACAGTTGGAGCCGCCCTGGTGAAAGGCAGCAGACATCAGCGACGGTCCGCCACAATCTCCTCAGAGATACTGAATCCTGAGGCCGCCCCACCCCCTCAGCACCAGACTCAGGAAGAGCCACTTCCCGTCGACCACCAGGTCTCTGAACAAATCCACCCCCCCCCCCACCACCCCCTCGGAACAACAAGGGAGAGATCACCTTGCACCGGAAGGGTCTCGCGTCGCACGCGGAGGGCCACAGGGGGAGGCAGCTGCTGGGGGGGGGGGGGGGAGCGAATGGCCGGCGTTTCAGGCGCGAGACCGCCCGGCGGGGACCGTGACGGAGGGGCTCTGCGGGACCGGGGCAGCGTCTTCGCTAAAAGAATGCAGAGTTGGCGTTGGGGCCCGGGACTCTTCAGCAGTCCCTGATGGAGGGTGCTGGCCCGAAACGTACACTGTTTACTCTTCACTGCAGCTGCTGCACGGCCCGCTGAGTTACTGGGGGGGGGGGGGGGGGAGAGGCTCTCTGTCTGTCTCTCCTCTCCACCCCCCCCAGTCCCAATTTCCAGGCCCTGCAGATTTTCCCCTGCTGGTCGCCAGGACGAACTGCATTTCCTCATCAAAGCTCCAAGCACGGATACTCGGTAAACCTACAGAACGGCGACCACGTCGGACCGGATCGTTGGAGGTAGCAAACTGCGCCAGCACGAAGCAGAGAGGGAGAAGGGCGGGTCCGGAGAGTCGGGGGGAGGGAGACAGGGGAGGGGGCTGCTTGCTTGCTCACCCGCTGCGCGGCGTTGGAAGGCACGGCCCCCATGACGGCAGGGTCCTCCAGCTCGCTGTCCACCACCAGCCGGCTGATGCTCTCCGCCAGGTCGCTGGCCCCCCAGCAGGTCGTCCCCGGGATCACGGCCCCCTTCCTCGCCCAGGCCGTCTGCCTGCTCCTCCCAGTCCTCTGCCCGGCGAGGGGGGTGGTCGGTCAGTCAGTCAGTCACCCTCGGCCCAGGACCACCCCGTGAACACCCCACTCCCCCACCCCCGGGGCACGGGTTTCCGAGCGATGCGCGGGAGGCAGGAGGGGGGCCTGGGACAGAGAGAGGAGGAGCCGAGCCCAGCCAGGGAGGGCGGGGGGTTGGGGGGCGCCCTGCCGTGCCTGAGCTCTGCGAGACTGCGCCGGGGGGAGACGCGGGCAGCTCTCAGGCCCGCCAGGCGACAAGGATGGACAGCTCTTGCCCCGGGAGAGAGGGCCCATGGGGTCGGACCGCCGGGACCTAGGGCTTTGCCCCGGAGCGAAGGAGACAGGGGAGGGTGAACAGACTTGGGGAGCAGAAACTGGGGGGGGGGTGGGGAGATTGGATCGGGCCCCAAACGCAGGGAAGGGCAGCGGTTATGTCAAAGTGGCCTCTCTACTCCCCTAAAAAATCCTCCTCCTCCCTCTCAGACCCTCCACCCTCGAATCCCCCCCCCCGCACTCCGCCAACCCCAACCACACCGCCCACCCTCCTCCTCTGGCTCTCAGTTTAATGCCTCGATCTCAGCCCATGGCTGTCACCTCATCCTCCCCTCAATCTCCCTCCCTACCGGGACTCCCCACACCCGGCCCTCCCCCACCCACTGCCCAAAATCCTCCTCCATCGCCGTCCTCCACCCTCCCTCCCCCACTTCCCTCTCCTCCTCCCTGACACTCCCTCCTCCTCATCGAGTCTCCTCCGACACTCTCTGTCCCTCCTCCACTTCTGTCTCCCTCCTCCCCTCCCATCCGACCATCTCCTGACACACTCTTTCCCTCCTACTTCGACCGCACCCCCTCCTCCCCAACTCCTCTACCCTTTCCTACTCCCCCTCCTCTGATGACAAACCCCTCCGACACTCTTCCTCCTCCCCCTCCAAAACCTCCTCTTCTCCCACCTCCACACCCAGTCCTTCCCCCTCCTTAGATACTCCCTCTTCCCCCCCACCCACCAATGGCACCCCCCTTCCCTTTTCTGCTCCGATGACACCCCTCCCACCTCCCTCAATGGCACACCCTCCCCTCTCCGCCCTCACCCTTCCTGCCTGCCCCCCCACTCCCTCCCCCAGGGGCCCCGACCGGCAGGGAGGTCGGCCACTCACCTACTGCCCCGGATCCGAACGTGTCCTCGTTGAACTGGTCGATGTCATGGTCCTCTTCCTGCAGGGCCTCCTCGTCGTCCTCCTCCTCGAGGCACTGAGGGGACGGAGGGACACGCGGAGTCAACGCTCAGTCCCTGTCACCCACACCCGTGTCGGTCTCCCCCACCTTTATTTCTTTCTCTTCACCCCCAAGCCAACGCCCCTCCTTCCCTCCTCCTCCTCAGTCCGACCCTCCCCGCCTCTCAACCCCTCCATCCTCCTCCTCCTCAGTCGGTACCTCCTCAACCTCTCCCTCCCCTCCTCAGTCTGTCCTCCCCACCTCTCAACCCCCTCCCTCCCCCTCAGTCCGTCCCCCCCTCCCTCTCAGTCCATCCCTCGCGACCCCCTCCCTCCCCCTCAGTCCATCCCTCCCCCTCTCCTCAACCTCCTCCCTCTCAGTCCATCCCTTGCAACTCCCTCCCTCCCCTCCCCGCCTCTCCTCAAACCCCTCCCTCCCCCCTCAGTCCATCCTCCCCGCCTCTCCTCAACTCCCTCCCTCCCCCCTCAGTCCTTCCTCCCCACCTCTCCTCAACCCCCTCCCTCCTCCTCTCAGTCCATCCCTCTCCGCCTCTCCTCAACCCCATCCCTCTCAGTCCGTCCCTCCCCGCCTCTCCTCAACCCCCTCCCTCAGTCCATCCCTTGCAACCCCCTCCCTCCTCCTCTACGTCCATCCCTCCCCGCCTCTCAAGCCCCTCCCTCCCCCCTCAGTCCATCCCTCCCCGCCTCTCCTCAATCCCTCCCTCCCCGCCTCTCCTCAACCCCCTCCCTCAGTCCATCCCTCTCGACCCTCCCCGCCTCTCCTCAACCCCTCCCTCCTCCTCCTCAGTCCCTCCCTCCCCACCTCTCAACCCCCTCCCTCCTCCTCTCAATCCGTCCCTCCCCGCCTCTCCTCAACCCCCTCCCTCCTCCTCTCAGTCCGTCCCTCCCCGCCTCGCCTTGACCCCCTCCCTCCACCCCTCAGTTCATCCCTCCCCGCCTCTCCTCAACCCCCTCCCTCTCCCCTCAGTCCATCCTGCCCGCCTCTCCTCAACCCTCTCCCTCCTCCTCTCAGTCTGTCCCTCCCCACCTCTCAGTCCATCCCTCCCCGCCTCTACTCAACCTCCTCCCTCCTCCTCTCAGTCCTTTTTACCCTCACCCCACGGTGATCTCTCTTCCACCCCTCCAACCCCTCCCTCTTGCACAACCCCCACACACCACTCCCCGCCCCTGCCACAATCCCCTCCCTCCCCAGAAGGCACAGGAGTTGAATCTGGCCATTCGGCCCATCGTGTCTGCTCTGCCATTCTGCTATCCCTCTCAACCTCCTACCCTCTTTCCGTCACCCTGCCTGACCAGGGGCCGATCGAAGCTCCCCTTTTAGGTACACCTGGCCACCTGTCCTCCCCCGCTGGCGGTCGCCATCTTCCACCATAACCCACACCCCAAGACCTCCTCCGAACCCACTCCCGTCCCTCCCCTCCCAAACCCCAGAACCTTTCCCACCCTCCCCATTTCACCCACTCTCCCCACGTTCTTGACCTGCTCCCTGTCCAGGCAACTTGATGACACCCTACCATCCCCCAGCCTGCCCCCAGCTAAGTCACTCGGCCCCATCCACGGAGCCTTCCCCAGCCAACTTCCCCCACACTTCTCCACTGGCAAGCCCCTGGCTACACCCCGAGCCTCTCTTACCTTCCCTCACCCACCCGGGCTCCGGTCTCCCCTCTCCCTCAACCGGGTAACACGCGCAGATAACCGTCTCTCCACCACTTGCCGGCTCCCCACGCCTCTCCCCTCCCGGACCCCCGGCGCCTCTGCCCCTGGCCCGGACCCTCTCTCCCCTCCCAGACCCCCGCGCCTCTCACTCGCCTCCCCTCCCAGACCCCCGCGCCTCTCACTCGCCTCCCCTCCCAGACCCCCGCACCTCTCCCCCCGCCCCGGACCCCCGGCGCCTCTCCCCCCGCCCCGGACCCTCTCTCCCCTCCCGGACCCCCGCGCCTCTCACTCGCCCCGCCTCCCGGACCCCCGCGCCTCTCCCCCACCCCGGACCCCCGCGCCTCTCACTCGCCTCCCCTCCCGGACCCCCGCGCCTCTCACTCGCCTCCCCTCCCGGACCCCCGCGCCTCTCACTCGCCTCCCCTCCCGGACCCCCGCGCCTCTCCCCCCGCCCCGGACCCCCGCACCTCTCACTTGCCTCCCCTCCCGGACCCCCGCGCCTCTCACTCGCCTCCCCTCCCGGACCCCCGCGCCTCTCCCCCACCCCGGACCCCCGCACCTCTCACTCGCCTCCCCTCCCGGACCCCCGCGCCTCTCACTCGCCTCCCCTCCCGGACCCCCGCGCCTCTCATTCGCCTCCCCTCCCGGACCCCCGCGCCTCTCCCCCGCCCCGGACCCCCGCACCTCTCACTCGCCTCCCCTCCCGGACCCCCGCGCCTCTCACTCGCCTCCCCTCCCGGACCCCCGCGCCTCTCCCCCGCCCCGGACCCCCGCACCTCTCACTCGCCTCCCCTCCCGGACCCCCGCGCCTCTCACTCGCCTCCCCTCCCGGACCCCCGCGCCTCTCCGCCGCCCCGCACCCGAACCCCCGCGCCTCTCACTCGCCTCCCCTCCCGGACCCCCGCGCCTCTCACTCGCCTCCCCTCCCGGACCCCCGCGCCTCTCCGCCGCCCCGCACCCGGACCCCCGCGCCTCTCACTCGCCTCCCCTCCCGGACCCCCGCGCCTCTCCCCCGCCCCGGACCCCCGCGCCTCTCACTCACCTCCCCTCCCGGACCCCCGCGCCTCTCCCCCGCCCCGCACCCGGACCCCCGCGCCTCTCACTCGCCTCCCCTCCCGGACCCCGCTCCGCCCGGGACATAGCTCCTCCGCCGCCTATCTTCGCCCTTTCCTTGGGGCCGCCACTAACTCATCGGCGCCATAGCTCGGGGCCTCCGCCGTCATCGCTCTGGGCATGCGCACCAGCCGGCACTCTCCGCACCGCGCCTGCGCTTACCGCCCCCTTTTGCTTCCGTCTCGGAATATGCGGCTGCGCATCGCCGTCGCCGCTGCCGGCTCTCCCCACCCGCCCTGCGCGCAGTCGACACGGCGGGTCGTGTTTCCCCGCGTTGCCGGCGCCGCCGGGGGTACGAGTGGCTGTCCTGGCGCACGCGCGGTTCTGCGCGGGGAAACACCCCGACCCCCTTGTGGGCGGGGCCGCCCTTACGTCAGAGCTCCGCGGGAGGATCCCTCGGCCCGTCGAGTTTCGCCGTCAACCCGGAAGCGACCGTTCAGCCTTTACTCTCTCTGCTAGCCCGCTACCATCGAGCTCTCCAGCTTTCAACCATTCCCTTTCACCCTTCCTGCCCCCTTATGGCGCTCGCCCGTAGAATTAGAGTGAAGTTAAGCACGCTGGTTCCGGATTCTGATGGTTGAGGGGGTTAATAGCTGTTCCGGAACCTGGTGGCGTGGGACCTGTTGGCTCCTAATGGCAGCTTCGTGAAGAGAGGGTGAGAGGTATAGAGGCATCCTGGGTTTCAAGCCCACCGCGGTGAGGTAATGTTACAGCTATATCACACCTTGGTCAGACCCCACTTGGAGTACTGTGCTCAGTTCTGGTCACCTCACCACAGGAAGAGTGCAGGAAAGTTGCCTAGATTGGGGAGCATGCCTTAAAAGAATAAGTTGAGTGAACTAGGCCTTTTTCTCCTTGGAGTAACGGAGGATGAGAGGTGACCTGATAGATGATGAGGGGCATTGATCGTGTGGTTAGTCAGAGGCTTTCTCTCCAGGGCTGAAATAGCTAACACGAGAGGGCAGTGTTTTAAGGTGCTTGGAAGTAGGTACAGAGGAGATGTCAGGGGTAAGTCTTTCACACAGAGAGTGGTGAGTGCGTGGAATGGGCTGCCGGCGACGGTGGTGGAGGTGGAAATGATAGGGTCTTTTAAGAGACTCCTGGATAGGTACATGGAGATTAGAAAAATGGAGCTATGCGATATAGGCAGTCTCTACAGTAGGCTACATGGTTGGCTCAACATTGTGGGCCGAAGGGCCTGTAATGTGCTGTAGGTTTCTACATTCTCCCTACAAGTGGGTGCACAGATGAACACGCTTGTCCTAGTCAGTCGAGGAACTGGGGCCCGGGGGCTGAGCACGTTACGTTGCAACTTGGCTTAAAAAAAATATAAAAGGCCTGTTTGGGCTGCAGCTGGAGTATTCAGCTCAGGTGTGGGGGCTTCGGAGAGGCCTCACAAGAGGCTGACCAGGACGCTGCCCTGGATTTGAGGGCAGGTGCTGGCAGGAGAGGCTGGACAGATTCTGGCTGTGTTCTCTGGAGCGTTCAGGGACCATGCCGAGAACTGATAGAGGTTCATAGGGTTACAAAGATAACAATAGTTTAGAGAGCTGCGTCCAAAATCCTGATAGTAGAATCGGAATCAGAATCAGAATCAGAATCGGGTTTATTATCAGCTGCATGTATCATGAAATTTGTTAACTTAACAGTTCAATGCAATACATAATCTAGCAGAGAGAGAAAATAATAATAATAATAAATAAATAAATTACATTATGTATATAGATGTATATTGAATAGATTAAAATCATGCAAAATATAAATAATGTTTATTTATTTTTTAATTTTATTTTTAAAATTTTTTTTTGCTTCAGCATAACGAAACCTTCAATTTCCAGATACACTTGCATTTACATTTCTTCCCCTCACAGATATCAGGCATCAGAACACTTCCATCAAAATATAGACATCACCACAACATCCTATACAAAAGCCCTTATTAGTACAGCAGGCAGGTTTACATCTATATACTGTAGAAAAGGCTGCCATGTTTTATGTAAACTATTTGTTTTTGAATGTACCATACATGTCAAAAAGTCCAAAGGAATGTATTCCATGATTAATTTCAGTCTTGGTCTGACCTGTGTTTTGTGATACCACACCAGAAGAAATATTGTATCATTTCTTAATGCATGCATTACTAAATGACAATAAAAGAGGACTGCGTGTCTTCATAATCTAATTTACGCCAACCAAAAAGTCCAGGGGCCTTATTGGATATCCAACAAAGTAAAATGTTCTTCCTCACACAAAAAGTCTGGATGTTAAAAAGTTTTTTCTTCTGTGCGTTAATAATATAACTGCTAAGAGGAAAGACACTGGGTCCAGTTCAAGCTCCATCTTCAGCAAAGTGGGTGTTTCGTTCTAAGGGTGAAGCCTCCAACAGTACTTTTTACAGCATCCTGAGGGAATGTTCTTGCGGACATCCTGAGCAGCTGGGAAAGGTCTGGGAGGAAGAGCTGGGAGCAGAAATTACAGCTGAAACGTGGGAGGACATCTGTGATAATGCAAAGAAGATTTCAGTTTGTAATAGAACTAAAGCATTGCAACTCAAAATTCGGCAGAGAGCCCATCTGACTCCAGATCATCTCTCGAAATTTCAGACGGGGGATTCTCCAATGTGTTCTAAATGTAAAGTAAATACTGGAACTTTCACCCACTGTTTTTGGACTTGTCCCAAACTTCAGGCACACTGGAATGATATTTCGGGTGAAATGGAAAAGAGTCTGAAAACAATGTTTATTTTTAAAAGTGAGGTAGTGTTCATGGGTTCAATGTCCATTTAGGAATCGGATGGAGGAGAAGAAGCTTTTCAAAGGTTTCAGTAGGGTACATTTAATGTCAGAGAAATGTATACGATATACATCCTGAAATTCTTTTTCTTGGCAAACATCCATGAAAACAGAGGAGTGGCCCCAAGAATGAATGACAGTTAAATGTTAGAACCCCAAAGCCCCCCCCAGCTCCCCTCCCACGCATAAGCAGCAGCAAAGCAACGATCCCCACCCGCAAAAAAAACCATCGCCCCTCCCCACCGAGCACTCGAGCGTGCAGCAAAGCATCAACAACACACAGACTTGCAGTACCCCAAAAAGACTACTCGTTCACCCAGTATTCAACATACCACAGGCTCTCTCTCTCTCCCCTCTCCCTAATGAGGGAAAAAGAGGTGTCCCCATTTTCACAGCGAGAGGGGAGACATAACAAACAACTCGCTGATTTATGGTGTTAAAAATCTGTTGCGTTTTTTTTCAGATGTTTCTAAATTGCTGAGTGTGTGCCTTCAGTGTTTTGTATCTCAAGATTAAAGTGATTGAATTGAATAGAATTGAATTGACTTTATTTCTTACATCCCTCCCATACATGACGAGTAAAAATCTTTACGTTACGTCTCCGTCTAAATGTGCAATCAGAGCAATTTATAATAAATAGAACAGTCAATGTAATGTAGAAATACACTCAAATCAGCATGAATTAATCAGTCTGATGGCCTGGTGGAAGAAGCTGTCCCGGAGCCTGTTGGTCCTGGCTTTTATGCTGTAGTACCGTTTCCCGGATGGTAGGTGCTGGAACAGTTTGTGGTTGGGGTGACTCGGGTCCCCAATAATCCTTCAGGCCCTTTTTACACCCCTGTCTCTGTAAATGTCCTGAATAGTGGGAAGTTCACATCTACAGATGCGCTGGGCTGTCCGCACCACTCTCTGCAGAGTCCTGTGATTGAGGGAAGTACAGTTCCCATACCAGGCAGTGATACAGCCGGT
>NC_092382.1:95148174-95223174 GCF_030028105.1 Mobula birostris
AACCAGCCACTTGGCCTGTCCTGTCCTGTCCCTGCTGACCAAAGTTAGAGAGGAAGGTTACCATAGATTATGGAGGAGGGTGGATCTTGATCAGTCAGGAAATGAACTGTGAAGTGACAAATGGATTTTGGTAAGGCTGTGGTGATGCCTTGTGCCTCTGTCAGTTTTTTAAAAAAAAATTCCCCAAGTTCCCTCTAACAGAGTTGCTTTATTATAAGACCCTCTCTTTTTCTTTTCTGTTGGCTTCCTTCGTCAGCCAAGGTCGTGTCATCCTCCCTTTAGAATATTTTTGGGACATATCCGCCCTGCACCTTCCGGATCGCCCATCCCCTCTCCTCTTTGTACCCTCGTCCTCTCTCTGTTACCGTCGATGAGGAGGCGCGGATACCTGAGGGCACACATTTGGCCCCTGCCATTGCTGCTCCGCCATCGTCCCTGCTGGTGTCCCCTTCCACTCAATTCCAGCCTACGTCTCTCTCACGCCTCTGTAGTCCCCCTTTACTCCAGAGAAATACCATTGCAGCCGACTTTACAGCTTCTTCCTCTTGAACTGTTCACTCTTTATTTATGGGTCAAGGGAGCGACTCGACAATGAGCGGTGCCCCCCCCCCCCCCACCGCCCGGCTGCCGACCCTGCAGCTGACCTGGAGACGGAGCAGGCAGCTATAATGGGCAGGAAACAACGTCTTCCCGTAAACCTCACTGCAACACACATACACACACACACACACACACACACACACACACACACACACACACACACACACACACACACACACACACACACCAACAAAATGCCGGAGGAACTCAGCCGGCCAGGCGGTGTCTACGGAAAAGGGCGAACAGTCGACGTTTCGGGCCGCGACCCTTCATCAGGACTGACAAGGTCTCGGCCCAAGACGTCAACTGCCTACTCGTTTCCACGGATGCTGCCTGGCCTGCTGAGTTCTTCCGGCATTTTGTCGGTGTTGCTCGGAGCTCCAGCATCTGCAGGATTTTCTCGTGTTTGTGACACCTCATTCGTTCCTAATTTTTCGCATATTCTACTGTATTTCTTTACTCGGACAATGAACCCATGAACACTACCTCACTGTAATTGATCGATTTATTTTTTTCTCTCTATAATTATCACGCACTGCGTGGTCCTGCTGCCGCTACATTCACGGCATGTGCCAGTGATATTAAACTGACTCGAGTTCTGGCTTGGGCCACAGGCGGTGTAGTGGGGTAGTCAGGCAGCAGAGGGCGTACGGGGCCGCTGGTACCTCAGAGCCCGGATAGCTCAGTCGGTAGAGCATCAGACTTTTAATCTGAGGGTCCAGGGTTCAAGTCCCTGTTCGGGCGCTGAATTTATGTCGCAAGGTTGTATACCCACGCCAATTTCAACTGCAAGATCGCATCTAAGGCCGTTTTTAATGATGTTTAGTAATAAGAAAGTACTATGTTTTTTTAATGTAATTGCGTTTATGAGATTATATTATTAGATCTATCATGTGCCGCGTGCATCGATACCGTCACGAAAAAAGGCACGCAAACGGCTCCAATTCACTTTGAAATTAAAAAAAAAGTCTTCTCATGTTAAAAATATTCTTCATGCTTCAATGCCAAAATCAGAGCTGCAGACGTTCAAAGTTTCTCAGGTCCCATGGACATGCACGAGGGGTGATTGATAAGTCCGTGGCCTAAGGTAGGAGGAGTCAATTTTAGAAAACCTAGCACATCTATTTTTCAACATAGTCCTCTCCTACGTGTACACACTTAGTCCAGCGGTCGTGGAGCATACGGATCTTGGACCTCCAGAAAGTGTCCACAGCAGGAGTGATTGATAAGTTCGTGGCCCTGGGTAGAAGGAGATGAGTTATACAGCTCTCGTTACATGCACAGGCAGTTCAACTCTTTGAATGAAAATGCAGAAAGTTTGAAGTTAATAATTCATCTCCTGCTACCTTAGCCCACGAACTTATCAATCACCCTGTGTGGGTGTGTTTTTAAAAATAGGTATGTTTCACAGGAGGTTATTTTAAGTTTTGGAATAACGGCATCAGAAAGCTCCCCCCGAATTTTTAAAGTCAAAGTTGAGTTCATTGTCAGATGCACAAGTACGTGTGTGGAGAGGTGGAAAGATATAATTTACTCGCAGGCACAGAGCATCAGATAAACAGCAATTAGAAGTGTGTGTGTGTGTGTGTGTGTGTGTGTGTGTGTGTTTGGGGGGGGGGGGTGGGAGGAGGTGAACACATGTATTAAACACGAATACGAGAGAGTCTGCAGATGCTGGAAATCCGGAGCAACACACACACACAAAGTGCTGAAGGAACTCAGCAGGTCAGACAGCATCTGTGGAAAAGAGTAAACAGGGGTCGGGGAATTGAAAATGTCTGGCCACCGGGCCGTGAAGCCCCGCTTTCGGCAGATGGAGCGGAGGTGCTCCTTCCGCTCCGTTAAGCTCGCTCTTGCTTCAGCAGAACGAAGGGAACGAGCCACTTCGCCGCGGAGCGGTCAGAATGTAACTCGGTTGCAGGGAAGAGGCGCAGGCGAGAGCGGCTCCGAGTACACCGGGGCAAAGGGCCGCTGTTTAAAGGGACTCCGAGCCTTTGGCGCCCAGGTTTGCCGTTGGCCGGACACAGCGGTCTGAAATTCAGGGCAGATTTATTGTCAAGGTCCACAGATGTCACCAAGCGCGACCCTTAATGTTCCAAGACTTCGTGTGAACAGACTTTCAACCGTTTCTCTCTTGAATTTCCAGCTTATTGCCTGAGAAATTCCATCAGAGGACTGAAATGATAGTTCAGTAGCAGTACCTAAAATGTTGAATAGTAGGTTAATTAGCATCTTTTTAACAATACAAGGCTGAACGAAGCTGCGATATAAAGTGAGCGCCCGAACAGGGACTTGAACCCTGGACCCTCAGATTAAAAGTCTGATGCTCTACCGACTGAGCTATCCGGGCTCTACGTAGATGCAGGGCTCTGTATTGTCAGACTACGTCACGTGTACTGTATCCCGCTGCACCACGTGTGTTCGGTGTGACGGTGTGTGTGTGCGGTGTGTGTATATGTGTGTGTCTGTGCCCTGCTGTGTGTGGTATGAGTCTGTGTTGTGTGTGTGTGTGTATATATATATGACTCTGTGTGAGTGTGTGTGTGTGTGTATGTGTGTGTGTGTGTATATGTGTATGTGTATATATATGACTGTGTGTGTGTGTGTGTGTGTGTGTGTGTATGTGTATGTGTATATATATGACTGTGTGTGTGTGTGTGGCTGTGTTTTGTGTGTGTGTCTGTGTGTGTGTGTGTGTGTGTGTGTGTGTGTGTGTATGTGTATGTGTATATATATGACTGTGTGTGTGTGTGTGTGTGTGTGTGTATAGTCATAGTCATACTTTATTGATCCCGAGGGAAATTGGTTATATATATATTTTTTTTACTAGGTATGTTTCACGGGAGGTTATTTTAAGTTTTGAAATAGCGGCATCAGACAGCTCTCTCTGAATTTTTAAAGTCAAAGTTGAGTTCATTGTCAGATGCACAAGAACGTGTGTGGAGAGGTTGCAAAGAAATAATTTATCGCAGGCACAGAGCACCAGATAAACAGCGTTTAAGAAGTGTGTGTGTGTGTGGGGGGGGGGAACACATGTATTAAACACGAAAACGAGAAAGTCTGCAGACGCTGGAAATCCGGAGCTACACACACACACACACACACACACACACACACACACACACACACACACACACAAAGTGCTGGAGGAACTCAGCGGGTCAGACAGCATCTGTGGAAAAGAGTAAACAGTCGAAGTTTCGGGCCGAGAGTCTTTAAAAAAAAGACTAGAAAGGGAGAAGGGGAAACGCCAGAATATATATTTTTTAAAAAGCCGGGGAATGGGGAGGGAGGGTAGCTGGAGGGTGACAGGTGAAGCCAGCTGGGCGGGAAAGGTGGAGAGGTGAAGAGGAAGGAATCTGATCGGAGAGGAGTGTGGACCAGAGGAGAAAGGGAAGGAGGAGGCGCGACAGGGAGGGGTGAGAGGCAGGTGAGAGGAGGTAAGAATCTCCAGGGTGGGGAATAGAAGAAGGGGGGAGGGGGAGGGCTTTTTTTTTAACAGGAAGGTGAAATCGATTTTCACGCCATCAGGTTGGGGGCTGCCCAGACGGAAAATAAGGTGTAGTTCCTGACGAAACGCCGACTGTGCTTCTTCCTGTGGACGCGGCCTGGCCTGCCGCGTTCCGCCGGCATTTTGTGTGCGTTGTTCCTCCCTCAGCCGGCCTCATCTTGGCACAAGACCAGCATGTCGACACGGGGATGGGGGACGGGGAATTGAAAATGTCTGGCCACCGGGAGGCCCCGCTTTCGGCAGATGGAGTGTAGGGGCTCCGTCCGCCCCGTTAAGCTCGTTCCTGCTTCAGCAGAACGAAGCGATCGAGCCGCTTCGGCGCGGGGCAGTCGGAATGTGACTCAGCTGCAGAGAAGGGGCACAGGCGAGAGCGGCGTTGAAAGCCGGCTCCGAGTACACCGGGGCAAAGGGCCGCGGTTTAAACGGACTCCGAGCCTTCGGCGCCCAGGTGTGCCGTTGGCCGGACACAGCGATCTGAAGTCCAGGGCAGATTTTATTGTCAAAGTCCACAGGTGTCACCAAGCGCGACCACCCGTGAGTCATTTTCTCGCAGGCATTCACAGTGGGCGCAAAGGAGTACAAAGGGACCGATGCGAAAACTACGCAGACACACAGATAGGCCAGCAGCCAAAGCGCGGAAGTTAACAAATGGTGCAAATATATAAAGAAAACAATAATAATAATCAAAATAATAATAATGGTAAGTCAGTAGTAGGTAAGGTTGAGAATGTTAGAGTCCTTGAAAGTGAGCCGGTAAGTTGTGGAATGGGATTGTTGAGTCGGGTGAAGTTGTCCACGCCGGTTCGGGAGTCTGAGGATTGAAAGCTAACGCTGCTTTCGTAACTAACTGACGGCGGCCGGCGCCTCGGGACGGTATGGGTGGGGGGTGCGTTTCAGAGCCCCTGGACGGAAGGTGTCTCTCTGAAGTGGTCACGAAGGGAAGCGGCGGGACGCGAACGACGGAGGCTGCTGGAATTCCCAGCCAGGAGCAGAATTTAAACCTGTTAAATTCCCGGGGGTCACTGTCTCAGGGGGACCTGTCCCGGACCCATCATGTAAACGTGATTGCAAAGAAAGCCCGACAGTGCCTCGACTTCCTTGGGGAGTCTGCGGAGAGATTCAGCATGCTGGCCAAAACTTCGGCAAACTTCTGTAGATGTGCGGTGGAAAGTGCGGGTGGCTGGCTGCTTTACGGCCTGGTATGGGAACCCCAATGCCTTTGAGCGGAAAATCCGACAGAAGGTAGTGGATGCAGCCCAGAACATCCCGGGTAAAACCCTCCCAACCATTCAGCATGTCTACGTGAAACGTTGTCGTAGAAAATCAGCGAACATCAAAGGTCCTCACCACCCAGGCTTTTTGCTCTTTGCTCACTGCTGCCATCTGGTGGGGGATTACAGGAGCCTCAGGACTCACACTACCAGGTTCAGGAACAGTTATTACCCCTCAAACATCAGGAAGGAGGTACAGGAGCCTCAGGATCCACACCACCAGGTTCAGGAACAGTTATTACCACTCAACCATCAGGAAGGAGGTACAGGAGCCTCAGGACCCACACCACCAGGTTCAGGAACAGTTACTACCCCGCAACCACCAGGCTCTTGAAGAAAAGGAGATAACTACACTCATTTATGGTCTCGTTTAACTCCTTATTTATTGTTGTTCATTTATATCTGCATTTGCACCGTCTGTTGTCCATTGAGCCTGTTTACAGTCACTGTTCTATAGATTCGCTGAGTACGCCCGCAGGACAGGGAATCTCGGGGTTGTGTGCAGTCACACGTGTGTGCTCTGATAATCATAGAAAATTATTATGAACTTTGCAATGATGGAAATCCTCAGCGGGTCGGTGGAGAGAGGAGGCAGACTCGGCGATTCCGGTACGAAAGGCACGTGACAGTGTGGCTCAGCCAATCAGCTGTACTGAGACGCTGGAAGGACGTAGCAGGTTAGGCAGCATCTGTGGAGAGGTGTTTCAGTCCGAAGCCCTTCTGCAGGAATGGAAATACAGGGCGGAAGAAGCCAGAATAAGAAAGGTGGGGGGTGGTAGCGAGTACCATTTGGCAGGTGATAGGTGAGACCAGGTGAGGGGCAAGGTGGGTGGGGTTGAAATGAGAAGTGGAAGGTGATTGGTAGAAGACGCAAAGGGCTGAAGAAGAAGGCATCTTATAGGACAGGAGAGGAAAGGGAAGGAGGGGGAAGGAGAGGGAGGTGATGGGTAGGTGAGGAGATGAGAAGGGGGGAAGGTGAACACCTTTCAATAATTTGCCTCGAAATTATGAATCGGTCAAACCATTTTCCCCATATGAATCAAATTGTTCCAATTTATGATTGACAGATGCTGTTACCTTCTCCATTTTGTAAATATCCATTGAAATTTCCATCCCTGCGTTTAAAGTTGGGCTGTCCTGTGATTGCCACTTCCTGGTAATGGTCCTTTTACCAGCCACCAGCAGTATGTTCATTAAATATCTATCACTTTTCAGCCATTCTTGAGGTGTATACCCAAAATACTTTCTAAGGGTACTTCACATTTCAAAATGCCTTGTCGGGCGTTGTGGGGCATAACACCATAGGCCTGATTTTATTCTCACAAATCAATGATTATGTTGTTAAAAAAAGATCACTCCCTACTTGTACATAGTTTTCCTTTTGTTCGTACTTTTTTCTAATAGTGTGTATCTCAGATAAATGCTACGTTGAAGTTTTGTGGCAAACATGAATATATGATATATACAGTATCTGAAATAGATCTTATGTAAATGTTTGTATGATGCCAAATGTCAATAAAAATAAATTATAAAATATTATGAATTAGTTAATTAGCTTTAGGAATATAACAAATAAAGGATGGCACATTTTTTTTAGAATATTTAAGTGCATTTAGAAATCCGTCCGAAATATTCAGAGAATTACCTCCATTGCTGAGAGGGAATTTAATATGACAGAACAGCCAAACAGGCAGTTGAATCCCGACCTCTCAGGTTGAGAACTTAATGTTCCATTAAGGAGCCACCAGGACTTTGTGGGATCAGACTTTCAACCGTTTCTCTCTTGAATTTCTGGCTTATTGCCTGAGAAACTCCATCAAATGAGTGAAATGATAGTTCAGTAGCAACAGCTAAAATGTTGAATAGTAGCATCTTTTTAACAATACTATATAAGGCTGTCCTGTTCTGGAGGTAGAGGAACAAAGCTGCGATATAAATTCAGCGCCCGAACAGGGACTTGAACCCTGGACCCTCAGATTAAAAGTCTGATGCTCTACCGACTGAGCTATCCGGGCTCTACGTGGAGATGTAGGGCTCTGTATTGTCAGACTACTGTATTGTCCCGCCCACGTGTGTTCGTAGTGACGGTCTGTGTGTGTGTGTGTGTGTGTGTGTGTGTGTGTGTGTGTGTGTCTGTGCTGTGTGCGTGTGTGTATTAATGTATTTGTTTGCATATATATATATATATATATATATATATATGTGTATATATATATATATATATATATATATATATATATATATATATATATTAATAGGTATGTACGCGTGTTTGTAGTGACTGTGTGTGTGTGTGTGTGGGGGGGGGGGGGGACACGTGTATTAAACACGAATACGAGAAAGTCTGCAGATGCTGGAAATCCGGAGCAACACACACACACACACACAATGCTGGAGGAAGTCAGCAGGTCAGACAGTCAGAAGGAAAACAGCGGGACGTGATCGACGGAAGCTGCTGGAATTCCCAAACAGGAACAGTATCCACGGCCTCCTCTACTGTAAAGATGAAGTCACACTCAGGTTGGAGGAACAACACCTTATACTCCGTCTGGGTAGCCTCCAACCTGATGGCATGAACATTGATTTCTCTAACTTCCGCTAATGCCCCTCCTCCCCCATCCATTATTTATTTATTTATTATGTACATTCTTTCTCTCTCTCTCCTTTTTTCCCTCTGTCCTTCTCACTATACCCCTTGTCCATCCTCTGGGTTTTCCCCCCTCCCACTTTTTTTTTCTCCCTGGGCCTCCTGTCCCATGATCCTCTCATAACCCTTTTGCCAATCACCTGTCCAGCACTTAGCTCCATCCCTCCCCCTCCCCCTCTCAAATCTCTTACTCACTCTTCTTTCAGTTAGTCCTGACGAAGGGTCTCGGCCCGAAACATCGACTGTATCTCTTCCTATAGATGCTGCCTGGCCTGCTGCATTCACCAGCAACTTTGACGTGTGTTGCTTCAATTTCCAGCATCGGCAGAATTCCTCGAGTTTACAGAATTTAAACCTATTAAATTCCCGGGTGTCACTATCTCAGGGGACCTGTTCCGGCCCCATCATGTAAACGTGATTGCAAAGAAAGCCCGACAGTGTCTCGACTTCCTCGGGAGTCTGCGGGAAGATTCAGCATATCGGTTAAAACTTCGGCAAACTTTTGCAGATGTGCGGTGGAAAGTGCGGGTGGCTGGCTGCTTTACGGCCTGGTATGGGAACACCAATGCCTTTGAGCGGAAAATCCGACAGAAGGTAGTGGATTCAGCCCAGTACATCCCGGGTAAAACCCTCCCAACCATTCAGCACTTCGACATGAAATATCGCCATAGAAAAGCAGCGAACATCAAAGACCCTCACCACCCAGGCCGCGCTCTCTGCTCACTGCTGCCATCTGGGGGAAGGTACAGGAGCCTCAGGACCCGCACCAACAGTTACTACCCCGCAACCACCAGGCTCTTGAAGAAAAGGGGATAACTACACTCATTTAAGGTCTTGTTTATCTCCTTATTATTTGTTGTTCATTTATATCTGCATTTGCACCGTCTGTTGTCCATTGAGCCTGTTTACAGTCACTGTTCTATAGATTCGCTGAGTACGCCCGCAGGACAGGGAATCTCGGGGTTGTGTGCAGTCACACGTGTGTGCTCTGATAATCATAGAAAATTATTATGAACTTTGCAATGATGGAAATCCTCAGCGGGTCGGTGGAGAGAGGAGGCAGACTCGGCGATTCCGGTACGAAAGGCACGTGACAGTGTGGCTCAGCCAATCAGCTGTACTGAGACGCTGGAAGGCCGTAGCAGGTTAGGCAGCATCTGTGGAGAGGTGTTTCAGTCCGAAGCCCTTCTGTAGGAATGGAAATACAGGGCGGAAGAAGCCAGAATAAGAAAGTGGGGGGGTGGTAGGTGAGACCAGGTGAGGGGTAAGGTGGGTGGGGGGGGGAGAGATGAAATGAGAAGTGGGAGGTGATTGGTGGAAGACATAAAGGGCTGAAGAAATAGGAATCTGATAGGACAGGAGAGAAAAGGGAAAGAGGGGGAGGAGCACCAGAGGGAGGTGATGGGTAGGTGAGGAAATGAGAAGTGGCGGGGAGGGGGTGAACACCTTTCAATAATTAGCCTTAAAATTATGAATCAGTCAAACCATTTTCCCCATATGAATCAAATTGTTCTAATTTATGATTGACAGATGCTGTTACCTTCTCCATTTTGTAAATATCCATTGTAATTTCCATCCCTGCGTTTAAAGTTGGGCTGTCCTGTGATTACCACTTCCTGGTAAGGGTCTTTTTACCAGCCACCAGTAGTATGTTCATTAAATATCTATCACTTTTCAGCCATTCTTGAGGTGTATACCCAAAATATACGGTCTTCCTTTCTGAGGATACTTCACATTTCAAAATGTCTTGTAGGGCGTTGTGGGGCATAACACCATAGGCCTGATTTTATTCTCACAAATCAATGATTATGTTGTAAAAAAAAGATCACTCCCTACTTGTACATAGTTTTCCTTCTGTTCGTACTTTTTTCTAATAGTGTGTATCTCAGATAAATGGTACGTTGAAGTTTTGTGGCAAACATGAATATATGATATATACAGTATCTGAAATAGATCTTATGTAAATGTTTGTATGATGCCGAATGTCAATCAAAAATAAATTATAAAAAATTATGAATTAGTTAATTAGCTTTAGGAATATAACTTAAATAAAGGATGGCACATTTTTTAGAATATTTAAGTGCATTTAAAAGTCCGTCTGAAACATTCAGAGAATTACCTCCATTGCTGAGAAGGAATTTAATATGACAGAGCAGCCAAACAGGCAGTTGAATCCCGACCTCTCAGGTTGAGAACTTAATGTTCCATTAAGGAGCTACCAGGAAGGACTTTGTAGGATCAGACTTTCAACTATTTCTCTTTTGAATTTCGGGCTTATTGCCTGAGAAACACCATCAGATGACTGAAATGATAGTTCAGTAGCAGTACCTAAAATGTTGAATTAGTCAGTTAAGTAGCATCTTTTTAACAATACTGTACAAGGCTGTCCTGTTCTGGAGATAGAGGAACAAAGCTGCGATATAAATTCAGCGCCCGAACAGGGACTTGAACCCTGGACCCTCAGATTAAAAGTCTGATGCTCTACCGACTGAGCTATCCGGGCTCTACGTAGATACAAGGCGCTGTATTGTCAGACTACGCCGGGTGTATCCCGCCCACGTGTGTTCGTAGTGACGGTGTGTGTGTGTGTGTGTGTGTGTGTGTGTGTGTGTGTATTTTTATATATATATATATATATATATTTAATATGTATGTTTCACTAGAGGTTATTTAAAGTTTTCAAATAACGGCATCAGGAAGCTGCCTCTGAATTTGTGAAATCAGAGTTGAGTTCATTGTTGGATGCACAAGTACGTGTGTGGAGAGGTGCAAAGAATCAAACATACTCGCAGGCACAGAGCACCAGATAAACAGCATTTAGAAGTGTGTGTGTGTGTGTGTGTGTGTGTGTGCTTGTGTGTTGGGGGGGGGGTGGGCGGTGAGGGATACGTGTATTAAACAAGAAAACGAGAAAGTCTGCAGATGCTGGAAATCCGGAGCAACACACACACACACAAAGTGCTGGAGGAACTCAGCAGGTCAGACATTCAGAAGGGAAACGGCGGGACGTGATTGACGGAAGTTGCTGGAATTCCCATACAGGAACAGTATCCACGGCCTCCTCTACTGTTAAGGTTGGAGGAACAACACATATTCCGTCTGGGTAGGCTCCAACCTGATGGCATGAACATCGACTTCTCTAAGTTCCATTAATGCCCCTCCTCCCCAATTCATTATTTACTTATTTATTTATTTATTTATTATATATATTCTTTTTCTCTCTCTCCTTCTTCTCCCTCTGTCTCTCTCACTATACTCCTTCAACATCCTCTGGGCTTCCCCCCTCCCCCTTTTCTTTCTCCCCGGACCTCCTGTCCCATGATCCTCTCATATCTCTTTTGCCAATCAACTCTTGGCTCCATCGTTCCCCCTCCTGTCTTCTCCTATCATTTCGGATCTCCCCCTCCCCCTCCCACTTTCAAATCTCTTACTAACTCTTCCTTCAGTTAGTCCTGACGAAGGGTCTCGGCCTGAAACGTCGACTGCACCTCTTCCTGGAGATGCTGCCTGGCCTGCTGCGTTCACCAGCAACTTTTATGTGTAAACACGAGGAATTCTGCAGATGCTGGAAATTCAAGCAACACACATCAAAGTTGCTGGTGAACGCAGGAATATAACTTAAATAAAGGATGGCATAGTTTTTAGAATATTTAAGTGCATTTAAAAATCCGTCTGAAATATTCAGAGAATTACCTCCATTGCTGAGAGGGAATTTAATATGACAGAACAGCCAAACAGGCAGTTGAATCCCGACCTCTCAGGTTGAGAACTTAATGTTCCATTAAGGAGCTACCAAGACTTTCTGGGATCAGACTTTCAACTGTTTCTCTCTGTTTCGAGTTTAACACCACCAGATGACTGAAATGATAGTTCAGTAGCAGCATCTAAAATGTTGAATAGTAGGTTAATTAGCATCTTTTTAACAATACAAGGCTGAACGAAGCTGCGATATAAAGTGAGCGCCCGAACAGGGACTTGAACCCTGGACCCTCAGATTAAAAGTCTGATGCTCTACCGACTGAGCTATCCGGGCTCTACGTAGATGCAGGGCTCTGTATTGTCAGACTACGTCACGTGTACTGTATCCCGCTGCACCACGTGTGTTCGGTGTGACGGTGTGTGTGTGCGGTGTGTGTATGTGTGTGTCTGTGCCCTGCTGTGTGTGGTATGAGTCTGTGTTGTGTGTGTGTGTATATATATATGACTGTGTGTGTGTGTGTGTGTGTGTGAGAGTGTGTCTGTGCTATGGTGTGTGTGTGTGTGTGTGTGTGTATATATATATATATATATATGACTCTGTGTGTGTGTGTGTGAGAGAGAGTGTGTCTGTGCTATGGTGTGTGTGTGTGTGTGTGTGTGTGTGTGTGTGTGTCTCTGTGCTATGGTGTGTGTGTGTGTGTGTGTGTGTGTGTCTGTGCTATTGTGTGTGTGTGTGTGTGTGTGTGTGTGGCTGTGCTCTGTGTGTGTGTGTGTGTGTGTGTGTGTGTGTGTGTGTGTGTCTCTGTGCTATGGTGTGTGTGTGTGTGTCTCTGTGCTATGGTGTGTGTGTGTGTGTGTGTGTCTGTGCTATGCTGTGTGTGTGTGTGTGTGTGTGTGTGTGGCTGTGCTGTGTGTGTGTGTGTGTGTGTCTCTGTGCTATGGTGTGTGTGTGTGTGTGTGTGTGTGTCTGTGCTATGCTGTGTGTGTGTGTGTGTGTGTGTGTCTGTCTGTCCGTCTCTCTCTCTCTCTCTCTCTCTCTCTCTCTGTCGGTCTGGTTGTCTGTCTTTCTCTCTCTCCCCCCCACTCTCTCTCTCTCTCTCTGACAGAGCAACACTCTTTCATTTATGGAGATACAGCGCGATCTCGACCCTCCCGGCCCTTCCAGCAGAGCCGCCTAGCAATCTCCCGAGTTAACCCTCGCCTAATCGCGGGACAATTCACAACGACTAACCGGTCCGTCTTTGGGCCGCGGGGGGACACCGGAGCACCCGGAGGAAACCCACGCGGTCACGGGGAGAACGTACAAACTCCTTGCGGGCAGCGGCGGGAATTTTAAAGTGTTGTGGCGCCCACTACTGAGTAACCCGCACAAAAATGCCGAGGGACCTCCGTTATTCCCTTTTTTTAAAAGAAAATTGTGCTCTTGATTTCATTTGTAACTTTATATCTTTGCTGTTTCCCAAAACGAACTAATTTCACACCATGTCAGTCAGTGACTGCAAACCTTACTCAGATACAATTCACTCCCCGGCGCCCTTCATTAACTCGCGACGATTGCCAATTTCATAAAACTAAAATTATGAAATTACTTTTCCTGGTGGATATATCTCTGAAAACCATCAATAAAATCCGATCTGAACAAGATGAAACGCGTCTCCGGCACTGACCACAAGTATAAACCGACGAAAAGTCAGCGCCTGGACGGGGTCTTGAACCCTTGACCCTCAGGTTAAAAGTCTGACGCTCTACCAGCTGAGCTACCCAGGCCCTGTCCAGCAGCCAGCGCCCTCGAGAGGTTGACCCGCGCATCTGCACTACTTAACCGGATCACTCTCCAGTTATCGCTCCTGTCCCGACGCCGAGTGACCGACTGCTCCCAGATCCGTTGCCCCCTACTGGAGAGTTAGTGGGTAACAGTCAGAAGAGGGAAAGGCAAGTGTCAGATACTGGAGAGTACCCCAGTGGCTGTCCCCCTTAACAATAAGTACTCCTGTTTAAGTACTGTAGGGAGGGGGGACGGCCTAACTCGGGGAAGCAACTGGCACAGAGTCTGGTCCTGTGGCTCAGGAGGGTAGGGAAAGGAAGAGGAAGGCAGTAGTGATAGAGGACTCTATAGTTAGGGGGTCAGACAGGCGATTCTGTGGACGCAGGAAAAAAACGCGGAGGGTAGTCTGCCTCCCAGATGCCAGGGTCCGGAATGCTCCTGATCGCGTCCGTGATATCCAGAGTGGGAAGGAGAACAGCCAGAGCTCGTGGTACATGGTGGTACCAACAACATAGGCAGGAAAAGGGAGGAGGTCCTGAAAACAGACTCCAGGGAGTTAGGAAAGAAGTTGAGAAGATAGTAATCTCGGGATTACCGCCTGTGCCACGTGACAGTGAGTATAGGGATAGATTGAGGTGGAAGATAAATGCGTGGCTGAGGGATTGGAGCAGGGGGCAGGGATTCAGATTTCTGGATCATTGGACCTCTTTTGGGGCAGGTGTGATCTGTACAAAAAGGACGTGTTGTACTTGAATCACAGGGGGACCAATATCCTGGCGGGGAGGTTTGGTAAGGTTACTGCGGAGAGTTTAAACTAGAATTGTTGGGGGATGGGAACCGAACTGAAGTGTCGGAGGAAAGGGAGGTCGGCTCACAAATAGAGAAAGCTTGGAGACAGTGCAAAAGGGAGGATAGGTAGGTGATAGAGAAGGGACGCGCTCAGACCGATAGTTTGAGATGTGTCTATTTTAATGCAAGAAGCATTATGAACAAAGTGGATGAGTTTAGAGCATGGATCAGTACTTGGAGAAATGATGTTGTGGGCATTACGGAGACTTGGATGGCTCAGGGGCTGGAATGGTTACTTAGAGTGTCAGGCTTTAGATGTTTCAGAAAGGACAGAGAGGGAGGCAAAAGAGATGGAGGCGTGGCGCTGTTGATCAGAGATAGTGTCACGGCTGCAGAAAAGGAGGAAGTCATGGAGGGATTGTCTACGGAGTCTCTGTGACTGGAAATTAGAAACGGGTAGGGATCAATAAATCTACTGGGTGTTTTTTATAGACCACCCAATAGTAACAGGGACATCGAGGAGCAGATAGGGAGATAGATTTTGGAAAGGTGTAATAATAACAGGGCTGTCGTGGTGGGAGGTTTTAATTTCCCAAATATTGATTGGCATCTCCCTAGAGCGAGGGGTTTAGATGGGGTGGAGTTTGATAGGTGTCTTCAGGAAGGTTTCCTGACACAATATGTAGATAAGCCTACAAGAGGAGAGGCTGTACTTGATCTGGTACTGAGAAATGAATCTGGTCAGGTGTCAGGTCTCTCAGTGGAAGAGCATTTTGGAGATAGTGATCACAATGCTATCTCCTTTACCATAGCATTGGAGAAGGGTAGGACCCGGCAAATTATGGAAGTGTTTAATTGGAGTAAGGAGAAATATGAAGCTATCAGGCAGGAACTTGGAAACATAAATTGGGAACAGATGTTCTCAAGGAAATGTACGGCAGAAATATGGCAAATGGTCAGGGGATATTTGCATGGCGTTCTGCATAGGTACGTTCCAATGAGACAGGGAAAGGATGGTAGGGTATAGGAACCGTGGTGTACCAAAGCTGTTGAAAATCTAGTCAAGAAGAAAAGATAAGCTTACAAAAGTTTCAAAAAACTAGGTAATGAAGAGTTCTAGAAGTAGTTTAAGAATGAAATTAGGAAAGCCAGAAGGGACCATGAGAAGGCCTTGGCGGACAGGATTAAGGAAATCCCCAAGGCATTCTACAAGTATGTGAAGAGCAAGAGGATAAGACGTGAGAGAATAGGACTAATCAAGTGTGACAACGGAAACGTCTGTATGGAACCGGTGGAGATAGCAGAGGTACTTAATGAATGCTTTGCTTTGGTATTCACTACGGAAAAGGATCTTGGGGATTGTAGGGATGACCTACACGGACTGAAAAGCTTGAGCATGTAGATATTAAGGAAGAGGATGTGCTGGAGCTTTTGGAAAGCATCAAGTCGATAAGTCTCCGGGACCGGATGAAATGTACCCCAGGCTACTGTGGGGGGCGAGGGAAGCGGTTGCTGAGCCTCTGGCAGGGGAGGGGAGTCATCATTTCCCCGGCTAGAGGTTGACTCATTATGGAACCCAATGGCCGGGGGTAAGAATGACGTTATATAGCGCTGTTTGGAGCAGCGCAGTTGTCTCCGTCTATCACTAAAAGTGCTCCTCTGTTCAGCCAAGGTGGAATGCAGGGGGTGGCAAATATCGTCCAGAATTGCCGGGATTTTCCCGAGGGTACTTTTGTTCTGCCACAACCTCCAGTGTGTCCAGTTTGACTCCTATAACAGAGCCCGCCTTTGGAATCAGCTTATTCAGCCTGTTGGCATCGCCCGTGTTGCGGCTGGGGGTGTGTGTGTGGCGGGAGGGGGAAGGAGTTGGAAAAAAATCACTGTTCATATCGTCAGGTTGGAGGCCATTGCTCCTCCGACCTGAGAGTGACCTCATCGTGGAGAGGAGTGGAGCAGGAGGGGAGGCCGTGGGCCGACGTGTCGAAATGGGAATGGAGAGTGGAACCACGACGGGGTAGGCGGAACGGCAATGACAGACATTTAAAAGACACGTGGACAGGGGCGTTGATTGGAAACTTTCAGAAGATCGCGGGGGGCAAACGCCGGCGGATGGGCCTGACTCCAATGTGGCATCGCAAGAGCCCGTTCAGCTGAAGAGCCTAACTACGTCATGTGCACCTGTGTATGACGATAACCCGTGAGCCGATGGGCCAGTCTACGTCATGTGAACCTGTGTATGACGATGATTCGTGAGCCGATGGGCCAGTCTACGTCATGTGAACCTGTGTATGAGGATGACTCGTGAGCCGATGGGCCAGTTTACGTCATGTGAACCTGTGTATGACGATGACCCGTGAGCTGATGGGCCTGGCTACGTCATGTGAACTTCTCTATAACGACGACTCTCTATCATCCCGGCTTGTTTCTGTAGTTGCTTATGTCTCCGACTCTCTGACTCCGGGACTCCAATGCCGAGGAAATCTCGGGGGCGACCAACGATAACAAAAGGACGAGACAGGCAGAAGCTTACGAAGCGCGTTCCAGAAGTCGTTGAGGCGGAAAGCAACGGGTCAAACTCACGATATAAAAGTCAACGCCTGAACAGGGATTTGAAACCTGGACCCTCAGATTAAAAGTCTGATGCTCTACCGGCTGAGCTATCCAGGCTCCGGGGAAATGCGGCTCCAGAGCGCCCACCGGAGGTTGAATGACTACTCTGTCCTTGACCTGCTTCCTCCGCGGTGATCCCTCCTTCCTCGCTGTCTTCCCCGATCGGTTATCAGCTCCGCCTCCGACGGAGAGTCCCGGCTTCAAGTCCCGATCCAGGCGCTGCCGCGTTCCCAACACGAAGCACACAAAAGTTCACTCGTGAGGGATTTACACTTAAGGTGAGAGGGTGTAATTTCAAAAAAGCGCAGGTTGTTTTCTCTCTCTCAGAAGCCAGAGTACATTTATTATGTAATTATCGATTATTATGCACATGTCCTGGAACATGAAAATAGCAGCCTCTAATCACCTTGTACACCTCTATCGAGTCAGCGCGGGTCCTCCGTCGTTCCAAGGGGAAGAGGCCGAGCTCTCTCAGCCTGAGAGCTGCTCTGTAACCCTGGCAGCGCCCTGGTCGACCTCCTCCGCAGGCAGCCTCTCTGGCCATCTGCTGCGTTGCGATTCGTTTACCCCACAGGCCAAAGAAAAACATCTTTTGCTCACACTGGTCCAACGCCTATGGGTTCTGCTACGGAGCCCGAGGGCAAGCTGAGCCTCGGTGCGTGTGAAGCCCGTGTGACAGGTCACCCTCCGCGTGAAACGCCGCACGCTCTGATCTCGTTGCTGGCATCAGGGAGAAAGTGCAGGAGCCCCAGAACTCAGCCCACCCGGTTCAGGAACACTTTTCACCCCTCCACCACACGCTCTTGAACCAAAGGGAATTGAGATAGATAGATAAATAGAGAAATAGATAGATAGACAGATAACCATATAACCATATAACAATTACAGCACGGAAACAGGCCATCTCGGCCCTTCTAGTCCGTGCCGAACTCTTACCCTCACCTAGTCCCACCGACCTGCCCTTAGCCCATAACCCTCCATTCCTTTCCTGTCCATATATCTATCCAATTTAACTTCAAACGACAACATCGAACCTGCCTCAGCCACTTCTGCTGGAAGCTCTTTCCACACAGCTACCACTCTCTGAGTAAAGAAGTTCCCCCTCATGTTACCCCTAAACTTTTGCCCTTTAACTCTCAAACCATGTCCTCTTGTTTGAATCTCCCCCACTCTCAATGGAAGAAGCCTATCCACGTCAACTCTATCTATCCCCCTCATAGTTTTAAATACCTCTATCAAGTCCCCCCTTCGATAGATAGATAGATAGCGAACCTTCCCGGCATCCTTGGCTGCACAAGTCCAGGGAAGTCAACCTCCGGCCCACCAAATCCATGAGGTTGAAGCGTGTTTGATCCCACCCCAGACCTCGGTATGTGTGGATGCTGTGTCATTGGCTACCCTGTTACAAATTAATGCCACGAAATAACAGACCACACTGCATGCGATTAAAGGAATGAGATTTATGAATCTCAACTGAAGGTTTAGTCAATCAGTGGGTGCCGTCCCGAATCCGTGGTTGGCGGCTGTGCACCTTCATCTTCTTCGACCTTGCGACAGCACCGAGTGCAGCCTCTCCCCCAGCTTGTTCTCGCCGGCCGCCTTGGCACCGCCCGCCGCCTCCCCCGCCGAACTCGAGCCCGAGGCCGTGTCGGCTGCCAGCCGCGGCCGCTTCTTCGAGCTCGGCCCTTCCTTAGGCGGAGGCCTTGGGGTTAGTAAAGAATAACAAAATGGAAAAGGGCCCATTCTAATTAAACTGTCAAATGCGCACAAGTTGGAGCTTCGTCTCTGTCGCTCCCGCGCTGGGCCTTCGGTCAGCGTGGAAGCCCCCACATCACCTTCCGAACGTCGCTCGCAATCCATCTCGAAGAGACGGGTCTCCCACCGGATCGTACGTTGCGACCGGTTCTCCCCAACGTTTTCTCTCTTCATCCCCTCTCCAGCAAAAAAAAAACCCTTATTGTCCGTGACCAAGAA
This sequence comes from Mobula birostris, assembly GCF_030028105.1. NCBI lineage: Eukaryota > Metazoa > Chordata > Chondrichthyes > Myliobatiformes > Myliobatidae > Mobula > Mobula birostris. The sequence goes on from NC_092382.1 coordinate 95,167,041, forward strand.
AACCCTCCCGCTGGTTGGATGACAGACACTCCACATCACCCCTCATCTTCAACAATAACCCAAACAGGCAGACAGCAGAACAGACAGCTCTTCCAGAGCTGCTAAATGAAACACCAACACAAAACACTCTGCAGGCGCTGGGGTCAAAGCAACACTCACAGCTCGCTGGAGGAACTCAGCAGGTCGGGCAGCATCCGTGGAAACGATCAGTCAACGTTTCGGGCCGGAACCCTTCGTCAGGACTGTAGAGGGAAGGGGCAGAGGCCCTATAAAGAAGGTGGAGAGAGGGTGGGAAGGAGAAGGCTGGTAGGTTCCAGGTGAAAAACCAGTAAGGGGAAAGATAAAGGGGTGGGAGATGAAAAACCTACAGCGTAACTGTAAAGATGTGAACCAGGGTATTACAATAGACTGATAGACAGATCGATCGATACCTTATCGATCCCAAAGGAAATTACTGTGTCACAGCAGCATTACAAGTGCACAGATGTACAAACATTAGAAGAGAAGTAAGGAAGAGTGAGAAAAAGTTACCTCAAATAGGAGGGGGTTATCACTTCCCCGGCTAAAGGTTGACTCATTCTGGAGCCTAACTGCCGAGGGTAAGAATGACGTCATATAGCGCTCTTTGGGGCAGTGCGGTTGTCTGAGTCCATCAGCAAACGTGATCCTCTGTTCAGCCGGAGGGTGAGAAACATCGTCCAGAATTGCCAGGGTTTTCCCGGAGGGAGGGTCCTATGTCAAACCGCAGCCTCCAGTTTGACTCCTGTCACGAAGCCAGCCTTCACTTGCCCCATTATTGAGAATGCTCCCAGAACCCGTGGACTCACTTTCGTGGACTCTTCATCTCATGTTCTCTATATTTGCCGCTTCTTTATTTATTTTTTTATTATTTCTTTCTTTTATTTTTGCATTTGCACAGTCTGTTGTCTTCTGCGCTCTGGTTGAACGACCAAGTTGAACGATCTTCCGTTCATTAAAGGTTTTCATTTTATAGATTTATTGAGTACGCCCAATGGAAAATTAATTTCAGGGTCGCCTGTGATAAGATATATATTTACTTTGGTAATGCATTTACTTTCAACGTTAAAGCTTTAAATCATTTGGAACATGCGATGCAGTGGGATAGTCAGGCAGCAGAGGGCGTACGGGGCCGCTACTAACTCAGAGCCTGGATAGCTCAGTCGGTAGAGCATCAGACTTTTAATCCTCAAGAAAGACAGCAAAAGGCGGCTAGACTTCAGAACATGAAGCGTCGGCCTGAAAAGCCGACCGTTTATTCATCTCCACAGTCGCTGCCTGACCTGGGTGAGTTCGTCCAGCATTTTCGTGTGTGCTCCTCAGAAACATGCGGTGCTATTTTTAATGGAAACACCATCCGATTAAAAAAAAAAACAAATCGCTAATGCGCCGCGGAAATCATCCTATCCAGGCCGCATCTGCAGAGGGCCGTGGACGCAGCTCGACGCGTCCTGAGACCCACCTCCCCACTCCACGCACTCTTGTCTACATTTCCCGCTGTCCCGGGAAAGCATTGAACGTAATCAAGGAACAAACAAGAGAAAATGTACAGATGCCGGAAATCCGAGAAACACACACACACACACACACACACACACACAATACTTGAGGAACTCAGCGGGCCGGGCAGCATCTGTGGGGCGAAAAAAGTAAACAGTCGACGTTTCAGGCCGAGGAGTTGGACTGCCATCTCCAACGGGATCCAACCATCAAGCAAGTCTTTCCCTCCTCCCCGCTCCCACCCCCGCTTTCTGCTTTCCGCTGGGATCGCTCCCTACGCGACTCCCTTGTCCGTTCGTCCTCCCCTCAACTGAATTCCCTCAGGGCACTTACCCTTGCAAGCGGAACAAGTGCTACACCTGACCCCACACCTCCTCCGTCACTGCCGTTCAGGGCCCCAAACAGTCCCTCCAGGTGAGGCGACACCTCACCTGTCAGTCTGTTGGGGTCACCTGCTGCATCCGGTGCTCCCGGTGTGGCCTCCTGTACGTCGGTGAGACCCGAGGCAGATCGGGAGACCGCTTGGCCGATCACCTACACTCCGTCCGCCAGAAAAAGCGGGATCTCCCAGTGGCCACCCATTTTAATTTCGCTTCCCATTCCCATTCCGATATGTCCATCCACGGCCTCGTCCGCTGTCGGGACGAGGCCACACTCAGGTCTGAGGAACAACATCTTACATTCCATCAGCCTCCAACCTGATGTCATGAACATCGATTTCTCCAACTTCCACTCATGGCCGCACACCCTCATTTCACCACTCGCCATCTCCTTTTCCCTCTCTCACCTTGCCCGCCTATCACCACCCTCTGGTGCTCCTCTCCCTTTCCTTTCTCCCGTCGCCTTCTGTCCTCTCTGATCAGACTCCCTCTTCTCCGGTTCCGTATCTCTTTCACCCATCAACTTCCCAGCTCTTTACTTCAGCCCCAACCCCTCCCGGCTCCACCCATCACCTTGTGTTTCTCCCTCCCCTCCTCCCTCCTTTTTAAATCGACTCCTCGGCTTTTTTTTTTCCGCCAGTCCTGCCGAAGGGTCTCGGCCGGAAACGTCGACCGTTTGCTCTTTTCCATCGATGCTGCCTGGCCTGCTGAGTTCCTCCAGCGTTTTGTGTGTGTTGAACGTAATCAAGGACTCCCCCCACCCCCGGGCAATCTCTCTGTTCTGCCCCCAGGAAGGATAGTTCTGTGGAGAGATGTGCGGGACAAGTTTGATTTGACACAGAGATTGAAGTACACTTCCGGGGGCGAAGGGGCAGATCACCTCCGGAGTACTTGAGTTCAAAGTTCTAGGTAAATGCACCCGAGAGCGCATGCGTCACCAGACACCACCCTCTAAATGGCAAAGACTAACCAGCAATCAATGCGCAAAAAGAAGACCAATTGTGCAAATAGTAAACAGTCACAGTCATAGATTCATAGAATACTCATTCATTCATTGTGTGTCGTGCTGTATGACATCGTCATTATGTGCGGTGTCGTATGACATCATCATTATGTGTTGTGTCGTATGACGCGGGCGATCATGCTATTCCTGATTGTTCTTGGCAAAATTTTCTACCGAAGCGGTTTGCCATTGTCGTCTTCTGGGCAGTGTCTTCACAAGTCGGGGTGACTCCCCCAGCCCATTGTCAGTACTCCGCAGAGAGCGTCTGCCTGGCGTCGGGGGCCGCATAACCAGGATTCGTGATCAGCACCGGCTGCTCATACGACCATCCACCACCTCTCCCCACGGCTTCACGTGACCCTGATCCGGGGGTGGGGGCTGAGCAGGTGCTGCACCTTGCCCGAGGGTGACCTGCAGGCCAGCGGAGGGAGGGGGCGCCATGCACCTCCTTTGGTGGAGACGCATCTCCCCCCACCCTGCCACTGCTGGCATAGAAATAGGCCCTTCGGCCCCTCTAGTCCAGCCAAACCATTAATCTGCCTCGCCCCCATCGTCCTGCAACCACGACCAACAGCCCTCCACAACCTTCCCGTCCGCGTACCGGTCAGAGTTTCTCTTTGACGTTGACACCGAACCCTCATCCACCACTCTTACGCTGGCAAATCGCTCTGCACTTTGACCACCTTCCGAGTGAAGAAGTTCCCCCACATGTTTTCCCTTCAAACTTCTTACCCCCCGCCCTTAACCTATGACCTCCAGTTGTCACCTCACCCAATTTCAGTGTAAAAAGCCTTTCTGTACCCCTCATAGATTTTGTATACGTCTATCAAATCTCTCCCCAGTCTTCCACGTTCCAGGGGATAAAGTCGTCACCGAGTCAATCTTTCCCTATAACTCGCGTCCTCAAGACCCGGTAACACCCTTATAAATTTTCTCTGCACTCTTTCAATCTTATTGTTATCTTTCCAGTGGGTAGATGACCAGAACTGCTCACAATACTCCAAATCAGGACTCACCAACGTCTTATGCAACTTCAACATCTCATTCCATCTCCTGTACCCGATATTTTGATTGATGAAGGCCACTTTCCCATCTCCCAAGGACGCAGCCTGGGAGACTAGCGCGCCTTCAGGGTACCGGATTTTCGTGGCACAGGAGACGCCGATCGAGGCGTCTCGGGAGAACACGGGAGATCGGAAGCAGCGAGCTGGTCGCTGGCTGCTGTGTGCCCGGACACCCGGGTTGTTTGGGCACAGAGCCACGGAAAAAGTGATGCAGCAGGCATTTAACAACGTAAATCAGCCAGCTATCTGTTATGTCTCCCCTCTCGCCGTGAAACGAAGACATCTCGTTTTCCCTTATTAAGGAAGAGAGAGAGAGAGAGAGAGAGAGAGAGAGAGAGAGAGAGCGAGCCTGTGGTATGTCGACTACCGGGTGAACGAGTAGCCTTTGAGGTACTGCAAGTCTATGTGTTTATTGATGCTTTGCTGCACGCTCGAGTGCTCGGTGGAGGGCGACGATGCTTTTTTTTGCTGGTGGGAGAGGGAGGGGAGGGGGTCATTGTCTTACTGCTCCTTTTGTGTAAGTGGGGGGAGCTTGGGGAATCTAACATTTAACTGTCATTCATTCTTCGGAGTACTCCTCTGTTTTCGTGGATATTTGCGAAGAAAAAGAATTTCAGGCTGTATATTGTATACATTTCTCTGACATTAAACGTACCATTAAATGTGCCAAAAGCTTTCTTTAGGACTTTAAGAGGAAAAATAAACTTTGAATTGAACTTTGCTGTCAAGCCTGACGAGCTAAGCATTGCGTCACGGGGGGTGGTGGGGTGAGGTGAGGGTGACAGGATAAGGCGTCGATGCTGCCTTGCTTGCGTGAGCTAACAATCGCGAGCAGTAGGTCATGCCAGTGGTGACGTACGGTTGACCTTTGCCCGAGACCGTCTGGCTAATCGACAAACCGGCTGCAGATGTGCAATGCCGATTTTGTATACCGCGCGGGAACGTCTGCAGACTTGCCGGGATCCAACGAGTGCGTCTTGAAACCGCCGGAACCGAGTACGCTTGGCTGTTGGCTATCGCCCAGAAGCTGAGATGCAAACCGACGTTGGAAGCGGCGTGAGACCACGGCTCCCCGGGATCACGTATGAAAGGGTTAACGTTGTACCGGGATCTGTGTCCCGGCAGGGTAAAGTCTCTCGCGGTAAGTTGGCGACGAGATTCTCTTATAGTGAGATACGATGAAACTCTGACTCCGGACAGGACCGGCTTAGATGTGTCGGTGCTAGCCAGATGGGCTGAATGGCCAGCTTTCCGGGTGGCTCTGCTGTGGGCACCTCGGCTCGCCCACAGCCGCCAGTCTCGCCTTTCGACCCCAGGGTAGGGGACAGAGGTTACGGTGAGCGGCGGGGGAGTGGGGGGGGGCAAAGATTTGGAGCGAACCATCAGTTCCCCCACTGGGGGGGGGGAGGGGGATGGACGGGATGTTGACCGAGCTACCAGGGGTGGTAGGCAGGCAGCTGGGGTCATAGAGCACGGCCAGCTCAGCAGCAGGCCCTTCGGCCCGTCTAGTCCGTTCCGAAGCACTAATTCCCATTCGACCCGCGCCAGGACCACAGCACTCCGCACCCCTCCCATCCGTGTGCCTTTCCAAGTTGACCTGTCAGTCCTGACCCTTCTGGCAACCAATTCTCAGTACAATGTCGTAATTCCACATGCTGATCCAAGCTCATCCGCCTTTCCTACAGTAGTGTCTCCATTGAAAGGACTGGATAGGGTTTGATGCGGAGAGGATGTTTCCTACAGCGGGAGTATCCAGAACTAGAGGGGGCACAGCCTCAAAATTGAGGGGAGACCCTCCAGAACAGAGATAAGGAGGAATTTTTTTTTTAGCCAGAGAGTAGTGAATCTGTGGAGTGCTCTGCCACAGACTGGCGGTGGGGGCCAAATCGGTGGGTATATTTGAGGCGGAAGTTGGTCGTTTCCTGATCGGTCGGGGCAACAAAGGACAGGGCGAGAGGACAGGAGTAGGGGGTTGAGTGGGATTCAGGATCAGCCATGATGGAATGGTGGAGCAGACTCGATGGGCTGAATGGCCTAATTCTGCTCCTGTGTCTTTGATCTTATGATAATATTTTATGTTCTTAGTAATACTACAGTGCTGTGCTAAAGTCTTATGTGCACATATATAGCCAGGGAGCTTGAGACTTTCGCACGGTACTGTGGTGATTTTATGTATTGCATCGAACTGCTGTCACACAAAAAAAACAACAAATTTCATGACCTATGTGAGTGATAATTATCCAGCCTCTCGTTATAACACATGCCGTCTAAACCAGGCAGCATCCTGCTAAACCTCTTCTGCACCCTCTCCAAAGCCTCAACATCCTTCCCAGAGTGGGGGTGACCGGAACTGTATCCAGTACTCCAAATGTGGCCGAAGCAGAGTTTTATGAAGTTGCAACAGAACCTCCCGACCTTTGAACGCAATGTGCCAACTGGTAGAATTGCGAGCACCCCATAAGCCTTCTTAACCACCGTATCGACCTCTGCAGCCACTTTCAAGGAGCTCTGAACTTGGATCCCAAGATCTTTCTGCTCAGCAGCAAGGATCCTGCTCTTAACAGTGTACTGCCTCCTTGCATTTGCCCTACCAAAGGGCAACACCGCACTCCTACCGGGGTTGAACTCCATCCGCCATTTCTCTGCCCATTTCCGCAATTGATCTATATCACGCCGTATCCTTTGCCAGTCTTGCACGCTATTCACAACTCCACCAACCTTGGTATCGTCCGCAGACTTACTAACCCACCCATCTACTGTTGCACGGGGCGGCTGAGGAGAACCCAACTGCAGGATACCGGCACGGCGACTGAGTTGGGGATGCTGGCGTAGACGTGAACGTAGAAACAGCAAACTGGAGGAATCTTGACAGGGAGACGGGATTTACAGGGACTATCTTGAAACTAGAGCTGAACTTGGAACTGAACTGAGAACTAACGGTTCTAATCGGGCAAGAGAACGAAGTATCACGGGAGAATAGGCCAACAAAGTGACAGCCCGTGATAGTGACGCCTTCGTACTTATTTCACAGTCTCCGATGATAACCAGGTGTACTGTGATGAAGTAAACTAGCAGCAATTGGAAATCTAATGGCTGAAATGAGGCCATAATCAGAGAGAAAGGAGCGTTAAAGGGGAACAGCCAGACGGAATCATGACATCTACATTTTCATCCGGGTCGTTTAAATCCATCACAAACAGCAGAGGTTCCAGCACAGATCCCTGTGGAACTCCACAAATTACAGGCCTCCAGCTCGATTAAATTCCTTCGACCACCAACTTCCATGCACAAGCCGGCCTGAATCCAAGCAGCCAATTCGACACGGACCCCGGATTATCCCCCCCATGAGGGACTTCGTCACACGCCTCACCGAAAACACGTAGACAACATGCACTGCCTGACCCCGCTCAATCCCTCCCGTCACCTTGTCAACACACACACAAAAAAAAACAACTCAATCAAGTTGGTCAGACCCGACCTGACCCACAAAGAGCCATGCTGGTTCTGCCTCATAAGGCCACAGATTTCCAAATTCTCCTCTGTCCTTTCGCGGTCTATAGTTTCCAGGATTTTCCCTTGTTCCATTCTTACGTAGAGGTACTCGCCAGTCCTCCAGGTGCTTGCCCATGCCGGGAGAGGACGTGCAGATGCTGGTCAAGGCCCCAGCCATTTCACCTCTCATCTCATCTCCTGCCTCCTTCAACAACCTGGGGCAAATCCCCTCAGACCATGGGGACTTATCCAACTTATCCAACTTAATACTCATTAGGAGCCCCAATACTTCCTCTTCCTTGACCTCTAAGCGCCCTAACATATTTATGCACTCAGCAGTGATCTCCTGGTCCTACACATCCCCTTTATGACAATAAACGAGGACTGAGGGTTCTCATAATGTAATCTAATCATTGGTAAATACTGAGGCAAAGTACTCATTCAGTACCTCACTCACATCCTCCGCATCCAAGCAAATGCTCCCTCCTTTATCATTGAGCGGATGTAACCTCTCCCTGATTATCCTTTTGCTTGGGTGGTGTATGTATAGAATGCCTTGGGGTTCACCTTGTTCCTACTTGTCAAGGACTTTTCATGGCTTTTCCTGACTTTCCTAATTCCCTTCCTTATTTCGTCTCTGCATTCCTTATACTCCTCATGTGCTTCGTTTGATCCTAACTTCTGAAGATGTACCTATTTTTCGATTCTCTGTTGACTCAATTCATCACCTCCCTGGACATCCAAGGCACTTTTACCCTTCTATCCTCGTCCTCCCTTTTCTGCAGTTAGTGACGTACATCATTCCTGGAATTCCTCTGAACAGGAACTTTTTTTCCTCCGCAGCCTGAAAACTGGGCGATACTTTAATAAAACCTCATATAAAAGAAATTTTCAGTCCAGCTGAGCGGCAACGACGGCCACGTGCGCGGGGACATTTCAGTTACTGCGCGGCCGCGCACCTGCGCAGCCTAGAGGGAGCAGTGGTGTAGAAGGTCAGAAACTTTATAAGTTTCTTGGCGGTATCGTATCAGAGGATCAAACGCCGTTGCAAAGAAAGCACGGCAGGTGCCCGTACTTGCTTCAAAGTTTGCCCAATATCAGCGCGGCGTCTAAAAACTTTGAGCAACCCCCGCAGATGCACAGCGGAGAGCATCCTGTACGGCCTGGTGTGCCCAAGAACGGAAAAGCCTACGAAAATAATGGACGCAGCCCAGTCCATCACAGCCCTCATCTACGAGGAAGCAGCATCTATCGTCAAGGACCACCAAAGACCACCACCAACCTCGCCCTGGTCTCTTCTTGCTGCTGCCATCGGGAAGGAGGTGCAGGAGCCCTATGTCCCACACCACCGGGTTCGGGACCAGTAATTACTCTCCAACCATCAGGCTTCCTGAACCCAAGGGTGTCGTCAGGGTAATTTCTGCCCGTCCTGTGAAATGCCACGTCCCCACGCTGAGCGCGCTGAAACGCTTCTAAAAACAGGCCGAACGTGCGGGGAGACCTCAGCAGGCATGGCAGCATCACCGGGGAGAAATAACGAGCCCCCTGAACGGGAAAAGAAGATAGAAAATGGAAGAGCTCCTTCCGGCTCTCATAAATAGAAAATAGAAAATGGAAAGTAAGGTAGAGCAAAAAGCCGAGAGGCAGGTCCGGATATTTGGAGGGTCCGGCCCAGATGCGGGTCAGGATCCGTTCAGCAGTCTTATCACAGTTGGAAAGAAGCTGTTCCCAAATCTGGCCATACGAGTCTTCATGCTCCTGAGCCTTCTCCCAGAGGGAAGAGGGACGAAAGGTGTGTTGACTGGGTGGGTTGTGTCCTTGATTATCCTGGCAGCACTGCTCCGACAGCGTGCGGTGTAAAGTGAGTCCACGGACGGAAGATTGGTTTGTGTGATGTGCTGCGCCGTGCTCACGATCTTCTGCAGCTTCTGCAGATAGAGACAGAGATAGAGAGAGACAGAGATAGTGATAGAGAGAGAGAGAGAGAGAAAGAGAGAGAGAGAGGGAGACAGAGAGAGGAGAGAGACAGATAAAGAGATAGAGCAGGGGACAGAGATAGTGATAGAAACAGAGAGACAAAGAGAGAGAGAAAAAGGAAGAGAGAGACAAAGAAAGAGCGAGAGAGTGAGAGAGATGGATTGGGAGAGATAGAGATAGAGAGAGAGATATAGACAGATTATATATATGGCAAGAAAGAGAGAGATAGAGAGAGATAGATAGATAGATAGATAGAGAGACAGAGAGACAGATAGAGATAGATAGATAGATAGATAGATAGAGATAGATAGAGAGAGAGAGACAGATAGAGAGAGAGATAGATAGATAGAGACAGATAGATAGATAGATAGATAGGTTAGAGAGAGAGAGAGAGAGAGAGAGAGAGAGAGAGAGAGAGGAGAGAGAGAGAGAGAGAGAGAGAGAGAGAGAGAGAGAGAGAGAGAGAGAGAGAGAGAGAGAGAGAGAGAGAGAGAGAGAGAGAGAGAGAGAGAGAGAGAGAGAGAGAGAGAGAGAGAGAGAAGCACTAATACAGAGACAACAGAGTGCAGGCAAGTAACTAGGAAGATCTTAATTGGAAGATGTTCAAGGAAGTCTCGAAGAAGGGTCTCAAGGGTTGACAGCTGATTCCCTTTCATAGACGCGCCGCCCGACCTGCTGAGTTGCTCCAGCATTGCCTGTGTGGGTGTGCGTACGTCTGTGGCTTTGGATTTCCAGCGTCTGCGGAACTGCTGTGCCGCCCCAGGTCTTTGCTGAGGTCGCTTGGGGAGGCCAGGGATTCCATCAACCTGACCCACGCCGCCATGTAGAAGCTCCAGCTCTGCAGTCCCCTCAGCCATGCAGGTGCGGACAGCCCCAGCCGGGCGTCGTTTCCCTGCTGAGGCCAAGCTGCACAACACAGGACGGATGGTGGCAGACGGCACACAGAGCTACCATCCCGCGCGCACTGTCACAAAGTAACATCAGCACGCCTCCCCGAGTGCTGTGGCCTGAAGGTGGACCGGTCGACACCAAGAGCGCGGGACAGATTTATGACAGACGGTACATCGTTACCGGCAGGACTGTAATGAGACAAGCAGGCGTATAAATATGCGAGCAACACACACACACACACACACACACACACACACGAAATGCTGGAGGAGGAACCCAGCGGGCCAGGCAAGCAACTGCGGGAAAAGAGGACACAGTCGACGTTTCGTGGCCGAAACCCTTCGACAGGACTGGAGAAAAAAGAAGATGAAGAGTAGATTTACAAGATAGGGGCAGGGGAGAGAGAAACACAAGGTGACTGGTGAAACTGGAAGGGTGGGAGGGTAGGGGTGCAGTAAAGAGCTGGGAAGTCGATGGGTGAAAGCGATACAGGGCTGGAGAAGGGGGAATATGATGGGAGAGGACTGAAGGCCATTGAAGAAAGAACAGGGGAGGGGTGGGGGAACACCAGCTTTTTCTTTAACTTGCATCTCTTTATTCCCTGCACTGTACTGTCGGGGCAAAATAACACGCTTCGCGCCGCAGGTCAGTGATTGTAAGCCCGATTTTCTGATTTACTGTCCCTGGCTGCGTGTGAGAGCGACGGACCCGTTTCGCAGACGGAGCCTCGCCGGTGTAGGTGAAGGGTGTAAGTCATAAAGTCATTCAATTCTATTCAATGCAATACGCCATAAACTGCAATTCTGAACCTCACCAGCAGAGGACGCGAGAGGTCAATTCAATAATTACAGGCAGTCCGCTGAAGATCTGATACATACCAGCGGGATAAGAGCTGTCCTTGCGGCTGGCGGTACGTGTTTTCCGAATCTGCATCTTCACCCCGATGAGGGAGAGAGGAGATGAGAGAATGTCCCGGGTGGGTAGGGTGGGGGTGGGTCGTCTTTGATTAAACTGGCTGCTTTACTGAGGCAGTTTTTTTTACGCCACTAGCCGGATGATTTGATTAGATTAGATCAGATTCAACTCTATTGTCATTGTGCCGAGTACAGATACAGAGCCAATGAAATGCAGTTAGCGTCAAACCAGAAATGCAAAGAATAGTGTTATTTACAAAATAACTGCGAATAAAAAGTAAGTGCTACAGCACACAAATATAAAAGTACTGAGACAGTACAATACGGATGCAATACTGCTTAGCGCTGTGATGTGAGGTTCAGCAGGGTCACAGCCTCAGGGAAGAAGCTCTTACTGTGCCTGCTGGTGCGGGAGCGGAGACTCCTGTAGCGCCTACAAGATGGGAGGAGAGTCGTCGTCGTGGCTATCCCTCGAGGTGGAGGATGATGGTCTTCGTTCTGTTGATCTACATATGGGCTCTCAAATGGCTTATGAGTCCAATCTTGTCTCTGAACGTTCCTCCGCATTCAGGCCAGGTAGTTCCAGATGGCAGATCGGACTTTGGTTGTTGCTGCCTCTCTTTCCATTTTCTTCTCTTTTCTTCTAATTCTGCACATCTGTTCGCTTCGAAGGTTGCTGTTCCTTCTCGGATGATGGCTTGCCAGAGTTTCCTGTCCTTGGCGTTGGTTTCCCAATTGTTGATGTCGATGTTACATTTCTTCATGTTGGCTTTTAAGACGTCTTTGAATCTCTTCTGTTGTCCGCCTCTTTTACGTTTGTCTTCTTTAAGCTGGGAGTAAAAGATTTGTTTCGGCAGACATTCGTCTTTCATCCGAACAACATGACCGCTCCATCTTAGTTGGTTCAGTAAACCCGGTTTTCTGATTCACTGTACCTGGGCGTGTGTGAGAGCGGCGGACCCGTTCCGCAGACGGAGCCTCGCCAGTGCAGAGGAGGTAGTCCGCCAGCAGAGGATTGGATCGCCCAGCCACACCCACGCAAAACGCTGGAGGATTCTCAGCCAGGCCGGGGAGCGCCGATGGAAAAGAGTTGAGTCGTCGACGTTTCGGGCCGGGACCCTTCAGCAGGACTCCTGGTTGGTGACTGGATAGCTCAGTCGGTAAAGCAGAAGTGGTTTGTTAGGGGACTGCCCGGATTAAAAAGCACGACCATACGAGGATGGGATGAGAGAACCTCCGAAGGGCTTCCCTCTTTGGAGAACAAAAAGGAGGATGAGGGGTAACTCAATCGAGGCGTGCAGGATGAGAAGCGGCAGAGTTTGAGTGAACCGCCGGAGGCGTTTTTTTTCCGCCCAGAGCGGAAATAGGTGATGGGTGGGGGTATAACTTGAAGGAGTTCGGAGGAAAATATTGGGCGATGTCAGGGGTGGGTTTTTTTCTACACATAGGGAGCGGTAGGTGCGTGCTAGTGGGAGAGGCTGATACATTAGGGCCATTTAAGGTAGGTACTCTGACATCGGCGCATAGACGATAGAGAAAAAAAATGGAAGGCCGCGTGGTGGTGGTGGTGGGTGGGTGGGGGGTGTGGGTGGGGGGTAGGATTGATCTCGGAGCTGACTGAATGGGGACCGAAGGAGCTGTGCTCTGCTCTCCTGTTCTACGCCGACAACTGGACGGCGTTTCCTGATTCCCGAACGGACTAAAAAACGGAGTCCCAAGTTTTGTTGGCCGGCATTCCAAAGGGGGCATTCCAACCGAGCCATGGGAAGCTGCAGCGCAGAGCCAGGCCCTGCGGCCGGTCTATCCTGTGCTGTACTGCCTGGACCCATCGAACCACAGTTGGACCACAGCCCCCACCAAAGCGACCCACCCTCTAACCCCTCTCCCCCCTCCCATACACGTACTTAGCCGAACTTCTCTGAAGTGACGCAATCGTACCCGCATCCACCACTTCCGCCGGCGGCTCCTTCCGCACCTGCGCCGCCCTCTGAATGAAGAACTTTCCCCTTAACATTTTCACCTTTCAAAGGTCTGAATAGGTACATTTAATGTCAGAGAAATGCATTCAATATGCATCCTGAAATTCTTTCTCTGCGCAAACATCGACGAAACCAGAGGAGTGCCCCCAAGAATGAATGGAAGCTGAATGTTAGAAACCCAAAGTTCCTCCCCCCTCCCGGCAGCACCCCCCTCCCACGCACAAGCAGCAACAAAGCAACGACACCCCCAACCCGCCAGCGAAAACGCAATGGCGCCCCCTACCGAGCACTCAAGCGCACAGCAACGTATCAATAAAGACACAGACTGGCAGTCCCCCAAAGACTACTCGTTCATCCGGCATTCGACATACCTCAGGCTCTCTCTCTCTCTCTCTCCCTCTACCCCTAATAAGGGAGAAAGCGCTTTCGCGTTTCACAGCGAGAGGGGAGACATAACAAGCAACTCGCTGATTTACGATGTTGCCAATGTCACCCATAAGCCCAGACCTCTAGTTCCAATCTCACCCAGGATCAGTGGGGCGGCACTTTCCCCCGCCCCTCTCCCCCCCCCTCAATAGATGCTGCCTGACCTGCTGAGTTCCCGCAGCATTTTGTGTCTGTTGCTTTGGATTTCTAGCAGCTGCGGATTTTCTCCCGTTCAGTGGGAAAATCCTGCTTGCATTAACCCTAGCGACACCCTTGTACACTGGACTCCCATGCAATCTTTCCCTATAAACCAGGTTCCCGTTTTCTGCATTTCAATCTTACTGAGAGATCTTCGGTGTAGGTAGGCGATTGCATTTCGTGGGCTGGCTGAGAACGTAATGGTGGACGTAACAATAAAGTCAGCGCCTGAACAGGGACTTGAACCCTGGACCCTCAGATTAAAAGTCTGATGCTCTACCGACTGAGCTATCCAGGCTCCGTGCTGGATGCTGGGAAGAATAACTTTCACAAATATAGCATTCTACTTCGAGAGAAAGTGTAGTGTAGCTTGAGACATCGACAGAGACAACAGCGCCTCTTTCACCTCAGAAGGTTGATATGGACCCCCAAATCCTAAGGACTTTCTACAGGGGCACAATTGAGAGCATCCTGTCTGGCTGCATCACTGCCTGGTATGGGAACTATACTTCCCTCGATCGCAGGACTCTGCAGAGAGTGGTGCGGACAGCCCAGCGAATCTGTAGATGTGAACTTCCCACTATTCAGGACATTTACAGTGACAGGTGTGTAAAAAGGGCCCGAAGGATCATTGGGGACCCGAGTCACCCCAACCACAAACTGTTCCAGCTGCTACCATCCGGGAAACGGTACCGCAGCACTGAAGCCAGGACCAGCAGATCCCGGGACAGTTTCTTCCACCAGGCCATCAGACTGATTAATTCGCTCAATTGTGTGTCTATTGACTGTCCTGTTGTACATACTATTTATTTCAAATTACTGTAAATTGCACGGTGCACATTTAGACGGAGACGTAATGTAAAGATTTTTACTCCTCATGTATGTGTCGCCCCTCAATGCTGAGGCTGTGCCCTCTTCTCCTTGACCACCGCCTCCCCCTCGTCCCGCGACCATGGGAAACATCCTTTCCATGTCTACCAAATCCAGGCCTTTCAATATTCGAAAGGTTTCAATGAGATCCCCCCGTCATCTTTCTAAATTCCAGCGGGTACAGACCCAGAGCCATCAAATATTCCTCGCATGATAACCCTTTAATTCCTGGAGGGATAGAAGCTGTCCTTGGGCTTGCTAGTACGTGCATTGAAACTTCCGCATCTTCTGCCCAATTAGAGGCTGGAAGGAATGTCCGATGTGGGCCGAGTCCATGGATGGGAGGTTACTTCTCGTGATGCGCTGAGCCGTGTGTCCACAACTCTCTTCCCCTTCTTTTTGTCGTCTTTCATGTGTTACCAAGTCACAATGCATCCGGACTGGCTGTTTTCACTGGCGCGTCTGTAAAAATTGCTGGCGTCATCGTCATGCAGTTTTACGATTAAAAGAACGCTATAGGTTTACGGACTCTGGCAGCTTCTGTCGGACTGTCTGTCTTTCTTTCCCGATAAAAACGCTGTCGCACGCATCTCCTTTGAAATTGCTCCCACTTGTTTTATGTGCTGGAAACGTGAATTCAAAAAAAATTCAGCGCCCGAACAGGGACTTGAACCCTGGACCCTCAGATTAAAAGTCTGATGCTCTACCGACTGAGCTATCCGGGCTTTCGAGAGCTGTCAGGCGCGCCCTCTGCTGCCGGATGTGCCCCCCTACACCGCCTGCGTTCTTTGGTGTGATAAGTTAGTAAATTGGTTAATTATTATAAAAATCATAAAATCAAAAGAAGTAGGAACATAATTAGGCCATTCGGCCCGTCGAGACTGCTCCGCCATTTCATCATGGCAGATCTATTTTCCTCAACCCCAGTTCTCCGGACTTTTCCCGTAGCCTGTCACGCCCTGCCTAATCACGAACTGATCAACTTTCGCATTTAGTTTCAAGTTCTTGCATTATTGGAACCTGTTGGAGCACAACTGATCAGAGATGGTGTCACGGTTGCAGAAAAGGAGGAAGGTATGGAGGGATTGTCTACTGAGTCTCTGTGGGTGGAAGTTTGGAACAAGAAGGGGTCAATAACTTTACTGTGTGTTTTTTTGATAGACCACCCAATAGTAACAGGGACATTGAGGAGCAGATAGGGAGACAGATTCTGGAAAGGTGTAATAATAACATGGTTGTCGTGGTGGGAGGTTTCAATTCCCAAATATTGATTGGCATCTCCCTAGAGCGAGGGGTTTAGATAGGGTGGAGTTTGTTAGGTGTGTTCAGGACACATTGTGTATTTCCTGACACAATATGCAGGTAAACCTACAAGAGGAGGGATTGTACTTGATCTGGTATTGGGAAATGAACCTGGTCAGGTGTCAGGTCTCTCAGTGCGAGAGCATTTTTGAGATAATAATCACAATTCTATCTCCTTTACCATAGCATTGGAGAGGGATACGAACAGAAAAGTTAGGAAAACGTTTAATTGGAGTAAGGGGAAATATGAGGCTATCAGGCAGGAACTTGGAAGCATAAATTGGGAAACAGATGTTCTCAGGGAAATGTACGGCAGAAATGTGGCAGATGATCAGGGGATATTTGCATGGCGTTCTGCATAGGTACGTTCCAATGAGACAGGGAAAGGATGGTAGGGTGCAGGAATCGTGGTGTACGAAGTCTGTTGCAAATCCAGTCAAGAAGAAAACAAGAGCTTACGAAGGGTTCAAAAACTATGTATTGATAGGGATCTAGAAGATTATAAGGCTATTATGAAGGAGCTGAACAATGAAATTAGGAGAGCAAGAAGGGGCCATGAGAAGGCCTTGGCAAGCAGGATTAAGGAAACCCCAAGGCATTCCACAAGTATGTGAAGAGCAAGAGGATAAGACATGTGAGAATAGGACCAATCAAATGTGACAGTGGAAAAGATGTGTATGGAACTGGAGGAGATATCAGAGGTACTTAATTAATACTTTGCTTCAGTATTCACTATGGAAAAGGAATTTGGCGATTGTAGGGATGACTTACAGCGGACAGAAACACTTGAGCATATAGATATTCAGAAACAGGACATGCTGGAGCTTTTGGAAAGCATCAAGTTGGATAACTCTCCAGGACAGGAGGGGATGTACCCCAGGCTATTGTGAGAGGTGGGGGAGGAGATTGTTGAGCCTCTGGCGATGATCTTTGCATCATCAATGAGAACGGGAGAGGTTCCGGAGGATTGGAGGGTTGCAGATGTTCTTCCATTATTCAAGAAAGGGAGTGAAGATAGTCTAGGAAATTATGGACGTGTGAGTCTTACTTCAGTGGTTGGTAAGTTGATGGAGAAGATCCCGAGAGGCAGGATTTATGAACATTTGGAGAGGCATAATATGATTAGGAATAGTCAGCATGGCTTTGTCAAAGGCAGGTCGTGCCTTACGAGCCTGATTGAAGTTTTTGAGGATTTGACTAAACACATTGATGAAGGTAGAGCAGTAGATGTAGTGTATATGGATTTTAGCAAGGCATTTGATAAGGTACCCCATGCAAGGCTTATTGAGAGAGTAAGGAGGCATGGGATCCAAGGGGACATTGCTTTGTGGATCCAGAACTGGCTTGCCCACAGAAGACGGTTGTAGACGGGTCATATTCTGCATGGAGGTCGGTGACCAGTGGCGTGCCTCAGGGATCTGTTCTGGGACCCCTTCTCTTCGTGGATTTTATAAATGACTTGGAAGAGGAAGTGGGAGGATGTGTTAGTAAATTTTCTGATGACACAAAGGTTGGGGGTGTTGTTGATAGTGTGGAGTGATGTCAGACCCCACTTGGAGTACTGTGCTCAGTTCTGGTCGCCTCACTACAGGAAGGATGTGGAAACTATAGAAAGGGTGCACAGGAGATTAACAAGGATGTTGCCTGGATTGGGGAGCATGCCTTATGAGAATAGGTTGAGTGAACTCGGCCTTTTCTCCTTGGAGCGACGGAGGATGAGAGGTGACCTGATAGAGGTGTATAAGATGATGAGAGGCATTGATCGTGTGGATAGTCAGAGGCTTTTCCCCATGGCTGAAATGGCTAGCACTTGAGGACACAGTTTTAAGGTGCTTGGAAGTAGGTACAGACGAGATGTCAGGGGTAAGTTTTTTACGCAGAGAGTGGTGAGTGCGTGGAACAGGCTGCCGGCGACAGTGGTGGAGGCGGATACGATAGGGTCTTTTAAGAGACTCCTGGACTGGTACATGGAGCTTAGAAAAATAGAGGGCTATGGGTAACCCGAGGTAATTTCTTTTTTTTTTTAAATTTTATTTTTATTTGGATAAGGAATTCACAAATATCATGTACTTTTTTCACACATATAACCTTTTCCATTTTTTATATGTATAAAACTATAATTATACATTCTTAGGTACACATTGAGATGATATAAAAGGAAATTAGACACTTAAATAGATAATTATGTACTGTGGTAAATCTAATCTATTAGGCTAAGTAATGGAATTAGTTGATAAGAAAAATGGTAATAATAGTTTCCATATAACTCTTCTGGACCATTTCCACTGGTCTAAAATGTTGTATGTAAGCCTATGTAACACCATTGTAGGTGTTTATATCCTAATTTGTTCATGCTTGCTCCTGCCCACAGACATAATTATCCAATCCCTATGTACTTATTTACTTAATTTTTTCATTTTTTATCCCTTTCCCAAATCTTTCCCTTTACTTGTGTTAATTCTCTATTTTCCAAAAGAAAACAACAACAAAAAAAAAAAGACATTTAGACTAGGGGTGCTTACGTTAGCAATATTACTGTGTTGATGAGAAGAGAAGTATAAATCACTAGGAGAGTCATCTAAAGTCTGCTCGCATTGGGATTATATATTCAATCCATTTATTCCAGATTTGATAAAATTTTTCTTTTTGAATTCTCAGGGAGTAAGTCAACTTTTCCATTTTAAATATTTCCAAGATAATTTCGTGCCAATCTTCTAATGTAGGTGGTATTGGATTTAGCCATTTTCTAGTGATTGATTTCTTACTTGCCGCTAAGAGGGCCTGCAGCAACTTTATATCTTCCTTCTGTTCAAGAAACAATACATGCCCCAAATAGAGCGTTTCAAAATTCAGGGCTATCTGGGACCTAAGTACCTTAACTAATGTTCTATGAATACCTTCCCAATATAGACTTAACTTAGGGCAATCCCAAAAAATATGGAAATGATTTGCCTCCTTGGAGCCGCACCTTCTCCAAAACGTCACATTTGTATCTTTATATTTTTCCCGATATGGGGTCTTGAAGTATCTTATAATGTTTTTCCAGCAATGTTCTCTCCAAGTCAAAGAATTAGTCGAGGACCATTGAAAGCTGCAGATTTTCCCCCAAGCCTCCTCTGAAAGTACCAACCCCGCTTCTTTCTCCCACTTCTCTTTAATATACAGTGTATTTACATTTTTAGCATGGGAGAGTGCATTATATACTCGAGAAACTGATTTACTAGGTATTGAACTGCAAGAATTCAGAATCTTGAAAAATTCTAATTCTACTGTTGATAGGTCTGTATATCTACAACTCTGGTTAACATAGTTTCGTACTTGAAGGTACCTAAAAAAGTCATTGCGTTCTAGGCCATGTTTGTCCTGCAGGATTTGGAAACTTTGCAATACTCTTTTATCTATAAATGAGAGGTAGGTTGTAAGACCTTTCTTTATCCATAGCTCAAATCTTTTATCTCCTCTGTTGGGAAGGAATTCGGTATCATATGCACACCATCTAAAGAGTTTTAACATGTTATTAATTCCACATGAATTAACCACCTTCTGCCATACTTTTAATGTAAGATTTATCCAACTGTTTTTAAATTTTTCCAACTGGACCATCAATCCTTTGTCAGCTATTGAGGCCTGTAGAGGAAAACTGTCAACTAATCCAAATTCTATTTCCTTCCATCTAGCCTTATATTCCCTATTACACCAATATAACAGAGGGGTTATCTGTGAGCCATAAAAATAATTTCTCAGGCAAGGAAGAACCATACCTCCTCCTTTCTTCCCTAACTGTAAGGTGTTATATCGAATTCTAAGTTTCTTTCCTTGCCAAATGAAGCGGGAAATCCATTTGTCCCATTCCCTGAATTGATTATCATCCACCTCCACCGGTAAAGTACGGAAAAGATACAATAACCGGGGAAGAATTTTCATTTTTATAGTATTTATCCTTGAATTTAAACTTAAAAATTGGATAAGATTCCATCTATGCATATTGGCTTTTATCTCTGAGACTAATGGTCCATAATTTACCTGTGACAGCGTTGAAAGATCCTTCGGCAGGGTTATTCCTAAATATTTTAATGATTTAGCTTCCCACTTAAGATCGTATGTATCCTGCAATTTTTTTTGGATGGTGTATAATTTAAGGACATAACCTGCGTTTTCTTTACATTTATTTTATAACCTGATATTTTTCCAAAGTCATCCAACAGTGTAAACAATCCTATAAATGATTTTTCTGGTTCACTCAGATAGACCGAAACATCATCTGCGAATAACGCCACTTTCTGTTCAATCCCTGTCACTTTGATACCTTTTAACCCGAGGTAATTTCCAAGGTAAGCACATGTTGGGCACAGCTTTGTGCGCCGAAGGGCCTGTATTATGCTGTAGATTTACTGTGTTTCTATGTTTTCTGGGGAAATGGTGACCTTTACAAGTGGGACGGGTTTCATTTGAACTTGAGGGGAACCAATACGTAGGGAGGGATGTTTGCTGATGCTATCGGGGAAGTTTTAAAGCGGATTTGAAGAGTGGTGGGAAGCGAAGTAAAGCGGCAGAGGATGAGGTGGTTGGCGCACAAGTAGAGACAGTTTGTAAGGAGTTTATGAAGAACGATAGGCAGATGACAGACAAAGATGCACTCCGTCAGATGGTTTGAGATGTGTCTATTTTAATGGAAGGATTTTCACAAACAAGGCAGGTGAACTTAGAGTGTGGATCAAGACGTGGAAATGTGACGGTGTGGTCATTACAGAGACTTGGATATCTCAGTGGGCAGGAATGACTGCTGAGTGTGTCGAGCTTTAGATGTTTCAAAACGGACAGGGAGAGAGGCATTTCAAATCAGGGAAAGTATAACGGCTGCAGAAATGGAGGAAGTCATGGAGGAATTGTCTACTGACTCAATATGGCTGGAAGTCAGAAACAGAAAGGGGGCCAATAAATCTACTGGGGTTTTTTATTGACCCTCGCAATAGTAACAGGGACATCGAGAATCAGATCGGGAGGCAGAATCTGTATAATAATAGGGTTGTTGTGTTGGGTGGTTTTAACTTTCTCAATATTGACTGGCATCTTCGTAGAGCAAGGGGTTTCGATGGGATAGAGTTCGTTACGTGTGTTCAGGAGGGTTTCCTGACATAATATGTAGATAAGCCAACTGGAGGAGAGGCTGAGCTTGGTCTGGTATTGGAAAATGAATCCGGTCGGCTGTCGGATCTCTCGGTGGGAGAGCATTTTGGAAGTAGTGATCACAACTGTATCTCCTTTACATACCGCTGGAAAGGGATAGGAGCAGACAATTTGGGAAAACATTTAATTGGCGTTGGAGGAAATGTGATGCTATTCGGCAGAAAGTTGGGAACATAAACTGGGAGCAGATGTTCTCAGGGAAATGCACAGCAGAAATGTGGGAAATGCTCAGGGAATATTGGCATGGCGTTCCGCATAGGTATGTTCCATTGAGGTAGGGAAAGGACGGTAGGGTAAAAGAACCATGGTGTACAAAGAATGTAGAAAATTTAGTTTAAGAAGAAAAGAAAAGCTTACGAAAGAAATTAGGTAAACACCAGGAATTCTGCAGATGCTGGAAATTCAAGCAACACACATCAAGGTTGCTGGTGAACGCAGCTGGCCAGGCAGCACCTCTAGGAAGAGGTACAGTCGACATTTCAGGCCGAGACCCTTCGTCAGGACTAACTGAAGGAAGAGTTAGTAAGAGATTTGAAAGTGGGAGGGGGAGGGGGAGATCCAAAATGATAGGAGAAGACAGGAGGGGGAGGGATGGAGCCAAGAGCTGGACAGGTGATTGGTAAAGGGGATATGAGAGGATCATGGGACAGGAGGCCCCGGGAGAAGGAGAAGGGGGGGGGGACCCAGAGGATGGGCAAGGGGTATAGTAAGAGGGACAAAGGGAGAAAAAGGAGAGAGAGAGAAAGAATGTGTGTATATAAATAAATAAATGATGGGGTACGAGGGGGAGGTGGGGCATTAGCGGAAGTTAGAGAAGTCAATGTTCATGCCATCAACCCAGACGGAATATAAGGTGCTGTTCCTCCAACTTGAGTGGCCACACATTTTAATTCCACATCCCATTCCCATTCTGACATCTCTATCCACGGCCTCCTCTACTGTAAAGATGAAGCCACACTCAGGTTGGAGGAACAACACCTTATATTCCGTCTGGGTAGCCTCCAACCTGATGGCATGATCATTGACTTCTCAAACTTCCGCTAATGCCCCACCTCCCCCTTGTACCGCATTTGTTATTTATTTATATACACACATTCTTTCTCTCACTCTCCTTTTTCTCCCTCTGTCCCTCTTACTATACCCCTTGCCCATCCTCTGGTTCCCCCCCCCCCCCCCGCTTGTCTTTCTCCCTGGGCCTCCTGTCCCATGATCCTCTCATATCCCTTTTGCCAATCACCTGTCCAGCTCTTGGCTCCATCCCTCCCCCTCCTGTCTTCTCCTATCATTTCGGATCTCCCCCTCCCCCTCCCACTTCCAAATCTCTTACTAACTCTTCCTTCAGTTAGTCCTGACGAAGGGTCTCGGCCCGAAACGTCGACTGTGCCTCTTCCTAGAGATGCTGCCTGGCCTGCTGCGTTCACCAGCAACTTTGATGTGTGTTGAAAGAAATTAGGTACTGTTAGAGCTCTCGAACATTACAAGGGCGCCAGGAAGGAGCTCAAGAATGAAATTTGGAGAACCAGAACGGGCCATGAGAAGCCCCTGGCGGGTAGGATTACGGAAAACCCCGAGGCATTCTACAAGAATGCAAAAGAGGAAGCGGGTGAGCTGTGTGAGAATAGGACGCATCAGGAGCGATAGTGGAAACATGATGCATGGAGCAGGAGAAAGGCAGCCGAGGGCTTAATGAATACTTCGCTTCAGTATTCTCCAGTGGAAAGCACCTTGGCCGTTGTGGGGTGACTTACAGCGGACCGAAACGCTTGAGCATGTAGATGTTAAGAAAGAGGATGTGCTGGGCGTTTTGAAAGGCATTACGATAGATAGGTTGCCGGGTCCGGACGAGATATACCCCAGGCTACTGTGGGAAGAGAGGGAGGAGATTGCTGAACCTCTAGCAATGCTCTTAGCATCATCAATAGGGACGGGAGAAGTACCACGGGATTGCAGGGTTGCAAATATTGTTCCCTTTTTCAAGAAGGGGAGTAGAGTTAACCCGTGAAATTATGGACCAGTGAGTCTTACTTTAGTGATGGGAAAGTTGTTGGAGGAGATGCTAAGAAGCAGGATTTATGTGTATTTGGAGAGACATAATCTGATTCAGGATAGTCAGCATGGATTTGTCAAGGGCAGGTCATGCCTTACGAGCCTGATTGAATTAATTGAGAATGTGACTAAACACATTGATGAAGGTAGAGCAGTAGATGTAGTGTATATGGATTTCAGTAAGGCATTTGATAAGGATCCCCATGCAAGGGTTACTCAGAAAGTAATGAGACATGTGATCCAAGGAGACATTGCTTTGTGCATCCAGAATTGGCTTGCCTACAGAAGGCAAAGAGTGGTTGTAGATGGTTCGCGTTCTGTACGGAGGACAGTGACGAGGCATGTTCTACAGGGATCTGTCTGGTACCCCTCCTCATTGTGATTTTTATAAATGACCTGGATGAAGAAGTAGAAGGGTAGGTTAGTAACTTTGCTGATGGCACAAAGGTTGGAGGTGTTGTGGACAGTGTGGAGGGCTGTCAGAGGTTACAGCGGGACATCGATAGGATGCAAAACTGGGCTGAGAAGTGGCAGATGGAATTCAACCTGGTGAAGTGTGAGGTGGTTCATTTTGGTAGGTCAAATATGATGACGGAATGTAGCATTAATGGTAAGACCCTTGGCAGTGTGGAAGATCAGAGAAATCTTGGGGTCCGAGTCCATGTGATACTCAAAACTGCTGAGCAGGCTGACAGTGTTGTTAAGAAAGCGTCTGGTGTGTTGGCCTTCATCAACCGCAGGAGTGAGTTCAGGGGCCGTGAGGTAATGTTACAGCTACATAAGTCCTTAATTATACCCCACGTGGAGCCCTGTGTTCAGTTCTGGTCACCTAACGACAGGAAGGATGTGGACACTATAGAGAGTGCAGAGGAAATTTACCAAAATATTCCCTGGATTGGGGAGCATGCCTTCTGAGAATAGGTTGAGTGAGCCTGGCCTTTTCTCCTTGGAGCGACGGAGGATGAGAGGTGACTTGATAGAGGTGTATAAGATGATGAGAGGCATTGATCGTGTGGATTTTTCCCAGGGCTGAAATGGCGAACACGAGAGAGCACAGTTTTAAGGTGTTTGGAAGTAAGTACAGAGGGGTTGATAGAGGTTACTTTTTTCACACGGAGTGTGGTGGGTGCGTGGAACGCACTGCCAGTGACAGTAGTGAGGGCGGATACAATAGGGTCTTTTCAGAGACCCTCAGATAGGTACATGGAGCTTGGAGAAATAGAGGGCGATGCGGTAGGGTAGTTCTAGGCGGTTTCTTGAGTAGGATTCATGGTCGGCACAACATTGTGGGCCGAAGGGTCTGTGATGCGCCGTAGATTTCCGTTCTGAGTTCTCAATGCACCCGACATCTTGGCCTTCAGAGCCGCCGTGGGGGGACGAAATCCACAGATTCCCCACCCGCTGGCTGAAGACCTTCCTCCACATCTCATCCCAGGGGATCATTACGAGGTCGCCTGCAGGGAAACTTATCAGACGAGAACGCGGAATTCCTTTTGGACATTGCTGCGGAAGTTGCGGCGTCGGGATCACGCACGGCGCAAGCCATGCTGAGGGAGGCTGTTGGAAGGGTCAACATTCATGTCCGGGGGTGGGGAAGTGTCAGATGAACAGTCTTGTAACAACCAGGTAGAGGCTGCCCTCGAGTCTGGTGGTGCCTTTTCTAACGAATCTGCGAACAGAGGCAGCCTGTCAAGACTGGAAAGGCAGTAGGCGGAACATTCTAGTTAGAGAGAAAGCCCAGTGCCGG
The DNA here is from genome assembly GCF_030028105.1 of Mobula birostris. Classification (NCBI taxonomy): domain Eukaryota; kingdom Metazoa; phylum Chordata; class Chondrichthyes; order Myliobatiformes; family Myliobatidae; genus Mobula; species Mobula birostris. The sequence continues at coordinate 95,192,035 of NC_092382.1, forward strand.
CAGAGCAAATAACGTGCAAGAGCCATAACAGGATAGGTTAGGAGATCAGTAGCTCATCCTTAACTACATGAGGTCCGCTTAAGATTTGATAAGAGCTGGACGGAGGCTGTTCTTGACTTTGGCGGTGCGTGTATTGAGGCCTCTGCATCTTCTGCCCGACGGGAAGCGGTGGGGGGGGGGGAAACAGAGAGAAGGTTCATGGTGGGTGGGGTCTTTGCTCCCCCACACCCGGGTGCTGCACTAAAGCAGTTCGAAGTGTAGACAGGCTCCATGGAGTGGAGAGGCTGGTGTCCATGGTGCTGTGCCGACAACTCTCTGCAGTTTCTGCTTTGGGGCGTTACCGATTCATGACGCATCCGGATTGGCTGCCCTCAAGTGACGCGTTGGTGACGTTCTCGAGGATTATTTCGATTAACAAGTGCGCTGTAGGTATACGGACGCTTGTTGGTTCTCCCCGTCTTCCCGTCTCTCTTTCTAGATTAATAATAAGCTGACGCACACATCTCCTTTTAAGAGCACTCCTTCTTACTTTAACTGTAAATATCCATCTTTTTTTTAAAAAAAAATGTTTCGTGCCTACAATGTGGATTTAAATTTTTGCGCCTGAACAGGGACTTGAACCCTGGACCCTCAGATTAAAAGTCTGATGCTCTACCGACTGAGCTATCCAGGCATCGAGTAAACTATTGCCAGGCGCGCCCTCTGCTGTCAGCGTAACCACACTACACCGCTTGTGTGGTTAGTTGGTAAATTGCGCTGCTGTTGTGAGATCATAAGACAGAGGAGCGGAATTAGGCTGTTCGGCCCATCATGGGCGATGTATTTCCCTGTGAATTGCAGTCTCCTGTCTTCCCTCGATAACCGTTCAAGCCCTGATTGAAGAATAGGGAGTTAGATTGAAGAGGGAGTTAGATATGGCCCTTGTGGCTACGGGAATCAGAGGGTATGGAGGGAAGGCTGATGCAGGGTTCTGAGTTGGATGATCAGCCATGATCATAATAAATGGCGGTGCAGATCGAAGGGCCGAATGGCCTACTCCTGCACCTATTTTCTACGTTTCTAATAAGCTATCCCCCTCTGCCTTAAACACGTTCAGCCGGCCCAGGGCATGAATTCTGCAGATTCGCCACGCTTTTTGTGTTGGGTCTCGGCCGAAAGGTCGACTGTACTTTTTTTTTCCACAGATGCTGCTTGGCCTCCTGAGTTCCCCAGTATTTGTGTGCATGTGTGTGTGTGTGTGTGTGTGTGTGTGTGTATGTGTTGCTTGGATTTCCTGCGATTGCAGACCTCCTCGTGCTTTTAATACTTGTCCTTGGTTCTGATTGGAGCAAACCTACTCAATACTCGGAGTATTTGCTCGTCAAAGATGCGGACTTGGCCAAAAAAAAAAAAAACAAAAAAGAAAAAGATAGAGAAATTGTTCCGAATTGACTATCAGCAATTCCCGCCAAATGCTCCTGTAATTTCCTCTTGCGCCAATTTCTCTCTCGCAGGGACAATAAAGGTCTTATCATCGTTGTGAGTTGCTGCGTAATGTTTCAATATTCTTGTCGCCTTTTGTCAATCGGGGACCAGGTCCATTTATGGGGTGCATATAACTGTGGTCGGGAAAGCGCCTGAACAGTGATTTTAACCATGGTTTCAACAGGTGCATTTAATGTCAGAGAAATGTACACAATATACATCCTGAAATTCTTCTACTTCGCAAACATCCACGAAAACAGAGCAGTGCCCTGAAGAACGAACGGCAGTTCAATGTTAGAACCCTAAAACACCCCCCAGCTCCCCCCTTCCTACACACAGGAGCAGCGAAGGGACCACCCCTCCTCCATCATCGGCGCTCCCCACCGAGCACTCGAGCGTGCATCAAAGTATCAATGAAGACACAGACTTGCAGTACCCCAAAGACTACTCCTTCACCTGGTATTCGACATACCACACGCTCTCTCTCGCTCCCTAATAAGGGGGAAAGAGGTGTCCCCGTTTCACAGTGCGAGGGGAGACATAACAAACAACTCGCAGATTTATGGTGTTAAAAATCTGTTGTGTCGCTCTTTCCGAGCTCTGTGCCCAAAGACTGCGGGTCTCTGGGCACACAGCCTGCAGCCAGCTGGCTGCCTTCTATCTTCCGTCTCCCACGGCGCATCAGGCGGCGGCACCGACCTCAAGTCCGCCCGCCTCCAAAGCCACGAAAATCCGGCACCCTGAAGGCGCAGTAGTCTGCCAGGACGCGTCCTTGGGCTATGGAAAAGCGGCTGGTGGTGAGGCCCCGAGATCGGGTCCCATTTCCGCAAACAGCCGAATTCAGCATGTAACTCCAGGTCAGGCTCTTTAAAAGAACCTTGAAAGATAGAAATAGAGCTGTTTCCGAAGATGTAAGCAAAGGAGTCGCCGTTCGTCCTCCGCCCAAAATGGAACCTCTGATTATAAGTCTGATGCTCTACCGACTGGGCTATCCAGGACCTCTCCGGGTCGTATTCCAGTGGCTGAGAAAACGCAGTGCAAATCGACAAATAATGTGTGGGGTCTTGGCGCGGTAGATTGAGAGATCTAGAATCAATTTTTTGTTATTGTACAAGAGGTCCGTTCACGATCTTGATAATATCTGAGTGGAAGCTGCCCTTGAGCCTGGCGGAAGTCTGCATCTTCTGTCCGGTGGGAAGGTGAGAAGAGAGAATGTCCAGCGTGGGTTGGGTATTTGATTTTCCTGACTCCTTGACTGAGGCGGTGATAAGTGCGGACAGGTTCCATGGAGGGGACGCTGGTTTTCGCGGGATTCCCGGAGCTGTGTCGATAACTGTCTGCAATTTTTTTTTCTGTCGCCTGTCTGCGTTACTAAGTCAGGACGCCCTGCGCCGTGGCTGCGGGTAATGGCGTGGCAATGAAAATTGGTGCTGTTATCGACCAGATTTTCTATTGAAGGAGCGCTGTAGTTCTATGAAATCTGAAAAATGCGTACAAAATGCTGGAGGAACTCAGCAGGCCAGGCAGCAAATATGGAAAAGAGTAAACAGGCCTAGACCGTTCATTATGAACACTTGCCGCTTCTCCCTGGCCGTCTGTCTTGCTTTCTCGATCAGCTCCTTTGAAATGACTCCTTCTTACTTTAAATGTATCGGTTTTATTTATGTTACGTGCTGGAAATGTGGGTTTAAAATTTAGCGCCTGAACAGGGACTTGAACCCTGGACCCTCAGATTAAAAGTCTGATGCTCTACCGACTGAGCTATCCAGGCTTCCAGCAAACTGCTGACTGACCTCTACCGTCGGCGTAACACCGCTGCAACGCTTGCATTCTTTCGTGCGGTTACATCGATCGATAGATGATCGATACTTTATTGATCCCAAAGGAAATTACAGTGTCACAGTAGCCTTACAAGTGCACAGATGTACAAATATTAGAAGAGAAGTAGAAATAAGAAAACGTAAGTGACCTCAAACAGGCTAACAGGAGGTGTCATCCCTTCCCCGGCCGTAGGTTGACTCATTATGGAGCCAAAAGGCCTAGGGGAGGAATGACGTCATATAGCGCTCTTTGGAGCGGCGCAGTTGTCTCAGTCCAAAAGACTAAATTTGGTTAGTGAGTAAATCGGGCTATTATTACAAGAGCGTAAGACCATAAGAGATAGCAGAAGAAGTAGGCCATTCAGCCCAACAAGTCTGCACCGCCATTCTATCACGGCTGCTGTATTCTGCCCTAAAGCGCAATCCCCTGCCTTTCCCCCCGTAACCTTTGACGCCCTGACTAGTCTAATCAAGGACCAATCAACCTCCGCCTTAAATGCACCCAGTGTCTTGGCCCCCACAGCCGCTGGTGGCAACGAATTCCGCGGATTGAAGAAATTGTGACCGGTACAGTGAGAGTGTTGTAAGGCTTAGAACACGCTGCTGTACTTCGGCCTATCATGTGCTGCCTCACCAATTAAGGTTGCATTCAAATGCCCCTCCAAAACAATCCCTTCCACTCTTACAATGACCATACCTTTCCAATGACCGTATCCTGCCCTTGCGCAGGACTATCTATAAGCCTCCTGTATACCTCCATATATCTGCCTCCGACAGCACCTCTGACAGCAAATTCCAGGGACCCAGCACTCAGAATGTGAAAAAAATGCTGTTCCGCGCATCTCCTTAGAACCTCCATCCTCTCACCTTCTTCTTCTTCATGTGCCTTGCGCATTACACGCTTGGGCATTCATGGCTTTCACATCGAACAATCCCTCGCAGTCAGTGATCTCGCACACTTAGATCTGTTAGTTCTTTCACAGTGTCCATATATTTTCTTCTTTGCCTTCCTCTTCCGCGTTTCCCAGCCATCCAGCCTTGTAATGTCAGGCATTCTCATTCTCCTTTTCTGATGACATGGCCCAGGAATTTAAGTTTCCTCTCATTTAATGTTCTCACTAAAGATCTTTTTGTATGGGCACGTTGGAGTACTGTCTCATTAGATACCCTATCTCTATATGATATTTTCAGCATTCTTCTAAGAAACCACATTTCTGTTGCTTCCAGGTTTCTTTGGGGTTCTGGTGTTACAGTCCATATTTCGGAAGATTGACCAGATGTAACATTTTAGTAGCCTAAGCCTCTCACCTTAAATCCACGATATTATATACTTGAAACATGGATGGAAAATATATCGTCTACACCTATTCTTTCTGTGCCTATAAGAGGAATAGAGATTGAACAGCCAGCGCCACTTCCCCAGGGCACCACTGCTCAATACAAGAGGACATGGCTTTAAGGTAAGGGGTGGGAAGTTCAAGGGGGATATTAGAGGAAGATTCTTTACTCAGAGAGTGGTTGGTGCGTGGAATGCACTGCCTGAGTCAGTGGTGGAGGCAGATACACTAGTGAAGTTTAAGAGACTACTAGACAGGTATATGGAGGAATTTAAGGTGGGGGCTTATATGGGAGGCAGGGTTTGAGGGTCGGCCGAAGGGTCTGTACTGTGCTGTACTGTTCTATCTTAATTTTATGTATCTCTACCTGGTTTCCTGTCAGTGTCCGACCTTCCAGATAAACCGGTAAAGGCACGCCTGGAAATGCTTTCTCTCCCGATCTTGTCAGCCCGCACAGTCACTTTCAGGGGGCCTGCAGACCTCGACCCCCGAGATCCCCCCAGGCTCTTGCCACTAACTGACTGCATCTACATTTGGTGTCCTGAAGTGTAACATTGCGCATTTGGCAGCGTTAAACTCCACCGTAGAGAGAGAGAGAGAAAAAAAACAACACCCACACCTCCAGCTTTCAGAGACTCCCGGCAGTGCAGCGCCGGGAATGAACGAGCCGAGGTGCGACGCTACCACGGCGCCCACGCGACGCACAGCGCCGCCAGCCTTCCTGTCATCTGCAAAACCGCTCGGTATCCCATCTACTTTTCCGCCCAATATCTTATAAACAGCAGAGGCCCCGGCTCGACCGACGGCGCAGAGCACCACTGGTTACAGCCCTCGGCCCAGCCAAACTTAAGAAATCTTGTTAGGGTTGTGCTACGCGGTGTGTCCCTTGTCACAAATCGGTACCATGAAATTACAAACAGTACACAATATGCGATTAAACGGTTGAACTCTATAATTCTTAATTTGACCAATATGATTAGCAAAGAAACAAAAAAAAAAGAAGAAAAAGGGCCAATTCTTGTGAAATCGTCAAATGCGCAAATTGGAGCTCACTGATAAGGCCGTTCGTTCACCATCGGCCTCCTCCGTTCGTCGCTGACCTTCAGACCCTCGCTGCAAGTCCACTCCGTCCGGCGGTCTACCAACTCTCTCCATTCGCGTCTTCTCTCCTCATCTCTCCCCGGCAAAAGACCGCAAAGCCCTGCGCCCAGGCCCACAAGAAAGAGCAACATCCCTCTTATAGGATCGCCCCACATTCCAAAGGCTCGTCATCTCTAGTCATAACTCAAACATTGCTTCTTCAGAGAAACCATTACATTCGCAGTGGAACCTTACAGTGCGTTACACTCTCCCACCCCCACCCCCCACCAAATTTAGTCATATGTCCTCATGACGTTCAGATAATTCCCCAACCTTTCCTGCAAAACGCAAAGTCCAATCCAGTTGTGTAAAAAGGGCCTGAAGGATTATTGGGGACCCAAGTCACCCCAACCACAAACTGTTCCAGCTGCTACCGTCCGGGAATCGGTACCGCAGCATAAAAGCCGGGACCAACAGGCTCCGGGACAGCTTCTTCCACCAGGCCATCAGGCTGATGAACCCACGCTGATTTGAGTGTATTCCTATGTTACATTGACTGTTCTATTTATTATAAACTATTATAAATTACTATGATTGCACATTGCACATTTAGACAGACACATAATGTAAAGATTTTTTTTTTCAATTCGAACAACACCCGCCCAAACTTTATCCGCTACCTCTGTCACCACCTTGAAAATCTGAACGGTTTGTAAGACATGGCTTAGCCGGACAGACACCGTGTTGCCGCTCCCTAATTAGGCCAACGCTGCCCAAGCGCTCATGGATCTTATCTCCAAGAATGGTCAGGGTGGGTGGGGTCTTTGATTATTTTTGCTGCTTTCCTAAGTCAGTGGGAATTGTAGACAGGCTCCCTGGAAGGGAGGCTGATTTTCCAGATGCGCTGAGCTGCGTCGATATCTCTGTAAAATGTTTGCTACCTTCTATGTCGTAATAACTCATGATGCATCCGGATTGGCTGCTTTCAGTTGCGCGTCTGTAACAATTGGTGACGTTGCTCGATTGAAAGAACGCTCCAGGTTCGTCACCTTCTGCCGCTTCTCTCTGTCCGGAGGGGAGGGCGTTGGCGGCGGACCCAAATGCAAGACACAGACACTGAAGAACGAGGAATAGGACTTAACTAGAGAGCTGGGACAAGAACACAGCCTTGGGCTAGGATATTGGCTAGACAAGCGGGACCAGGACAAGGAATTGGGAACTAGGAGCCTGGGCTTGGACTCCGAGCCAGAGACTGGACAAGGACCCAGAACCTGGGTCTTGACTCGGGCTTGGACCATGGAATCAGGCGAGGACATGACGTGGCTGCAGGTTTGGACATGGGTTGGGTACTTCATGGTTTGGATTCTTCATGGCTTGGGTTCTTCATGGCTAGCACCTGACGAGGCTTCGGTTCTGACTCCGAGCCAGAGACTGGACAAGGACCCAGAACCAGGGTCTTGGCTCGGGCTCGGACTCCGGATCTAGACGAAGACATGACGTGGTCTTGGGAGACAGGACTAGGCGAGGCTATAGGACAGAACGAGAGACTCCTGGGCGAGACGAGGGAACTGCAGCACAGGACGAGGCATATGTATAGGACGGGAACACGAAGCCTTGACTTGGACAGGACAAGGTTGTAGGATCGTGGCTAGGACTGGACGAGACCCGGAAACCTTGACTTGGTCGACGGTGAGACAGGAACGTGGAGCCTTGATCGAGGGAGAGACAGGGACATGGAACACAGAGCCGAGACCCCTCCTTGGAAATAGGACGTAGGGCCGGGACTCATACACAGAAGAAAGAGCCAGGACCGCTCCTCGGGTACAGGGTGTAGGGCCGGGACTCATTACAGAGAATGCAGAATACGACGAGACGGTTGCCAACACTAGGTAGCGGCAGACGGCCGGACCTACCTAGCGAAGGCGTGGATACAGACAGTTCTCAACACTAGGTAGCGGCACACGGCCAGACATACCTAGTGAAGGCGTGGGCACAGAGACAGTTCAAAACAACGATAGACAGTTCCGTATCAGGCTCCGGCAATTCAACTAGACAGCCGTGCAGGCGAGGGTTACAGGCGAGGCAAGGCTTCAGACGAGGCAAGGCGAGGCAAGGGTTCAGACGCAGGTTGCAGGGGCAGGGCAAGACTTCAGGAGGAAGGGGCAGAAAGGGACACAGTCAGGGGGTATGGACAGGAACAATCCAGCAGCCCAAGGCTGAATCCTGAAGCTATTTATGAAGCCAGCCCAAACGAGAATCAGCTGCCTCAACAGAAACTGGGGAAAACCCGAAAAACTGGAACATGGACCGGACCGTGAACCGGAATGCATGACATTGTTTTCATGACACTTCCTTTCTCGACGAAGAGAAGGTGTCATAAACGACTCCTTTCAAATGACTGCGTTTAACTTGTAAATGTAAATGCGCATTGTTAATTTCAGTGCTTCGTGCTGGAAATGTTAATTTAAAATTCAGCGCCCGAACAGGGACTTGAACCCTGGACCCTCAGATTAAAAGTCTGATGCTCTACCGTCTGAGCTATCCGGGCTTATAGTCTCGTGGTTCCGGGCGCGCCCTCTGAAGGCGGATGGACCTTCCTACACCGCTTGTGTACTTTCGTGTGGTTAGTTAATAAAGTGGTGCCGGGCGCGCCCTCTGCTGTCGGCGTAACCCCACTGCACCGCTTGTGGTCTTTCGCGTGATTAGTTTGTAAATGGGTTGTTATTTTGCGAAAATTGGACCATAAGGCATAGGAGCCTTCTGGACAATTCGGCCCATCAAGCCTCTCTGTTATTTCAACATGGCTGATCTATTTTCCTCTGACCCCCACTCTCCTGCCTTCTTCTCCTAACCTTTTCTACCAAGAACCTATCGACTTTCGCATTAACTATCCCCAATGACTCGGCCTTCACAGCCGTCCGTGGCCATGAGAACCACACATTAACCCCCCTCTGGCTAAAGGCATCTCATCCAAGCACACCGCTGTACGCACATCAGTACATCGAGGTCGTCAACAGGGAAAGTATCGGAAGAGAATGCTGGACTCCATTTTGATAATTGTAGTGAAAGCGACCGAAATGGCTCACAGGTTAACGAGGTACATTGTTACGGCAAAAATCCCCATTCCAGCCCGGTCTTCTTGGACCAACGGGGTAAAAGATGGAGAGTCCGATTGTAAAGCGTTGCGCCAGACTGAGTGGGGATAACGGATCTGAGAACAGAGTCAGTCAGGACAGGAGTCAGAATCAGAATCAGGTTAATTATCACCGGCATGTGACGTGAAATTAGTTAACTTAGCAGCAGCGGTTCAATGCAATACGGAATACCGAAGAAGAGGGGGAAATAATGCATATATCAAATACAGTATACGTATAATGAGTAGATTAAAAATCGTGCAAAAATAATATATATTAAAAAAGTGAGGTGGTGTTCATGGGTTCAATGTCCATTTAGGAATCGGATGGCAGAGGGGAAGAAGCTGTTCCTGAATCACTGAGTGTGTGCCTTCAGGCTTCTGTACCTCCTACCTGATGGTAACAGTGAGAAAAAGGGCATGTCCTGGGTGCTGGGGGTCCTTAATAATCGACACCGCCTTTCTGAGACACCGCTCCCTGAAGATGTCCTGGGTACTTTGTAGGCTAGTGCCCAAGATGGAGCTGACTAGATTTACAACCTTCTGCAGCTTCTTTCGGACTGTGCAGTAGTTCCCCCAATACCAGACAGTGACACAGCCTGTCAGAATACTCTCCACGGTACAACTATAGAAGTTTTTGAGTGTATTTGGTGTCATACCAAATCTCTTCAAACTCTTAATTAAGTATGGTCGCTGTCTTACCTTCTTTATAACTGCATCGATATGTTGGGACCAGGTTCGATCCTCAGAAATCTTGACACCCAGGAACTTGAAGCTGCTCACTCTCTCCACTTCTGATCCCTCTGTGAGGATTGGTATGTGTTCCTTCGTCTTACCCTTCCTGAAGACCACAATCAGCTCTTTCGTCTTACCGACGCTGAGTGCCAGGTTGCTGCAGGGAGAGGGATCGAGTGGTACACGGCCGGCGTAAGGGGGTAGGGGTCGGCCTCTGGTCCGCGCTCTAGGGGGCCACAACTCGACAGAGTTTGGCGCAGCTCAGTTATTTGGAGCCCGCGAGCTCTCGACCATCGGGCAATTCCTCATGTACGGAGATACGGTGAAAAGCTTGTGTTTACGTGTCACCCCCGCCCCCTCCCCCGAAGATCATTCCATCAAGGCAGCAGTAAAAAAAAGCAATAAGAAAATTTAAAACACAGCCTTATATTTAGAGTTAACTTGTAGTGCCGGTAGAGAAATAATGCGCATGCGGCATGACGGGGTGTACGAAGAGACCAGCAGTTAATCTCTAACTACAGAGGGTCCGTTCAGGATCAGATCAAAGCGAGACAGGAGCTGTCCTTCAGTCTTCTGGGAGGCGCTGTTAGGCTCCCATGTCTTCTGGCCGTGTGCGAGGGCGGAGAGGAGCGAATGTCCGGGGTGGGTGGCTGCGGGTCTTTGATTCTGCTGGCTGCTTTCCGGATTGGCTGCTTTTCAATGGCGCATCTCTAAAAATTGGGAGACGTTGCCGAGCAGTTTCTTGATGAAGACAACACCGTGGATTTATGAACTCTTGCTGTCTTTCTCTGAGTGTGCGTTTCTCTTTCCCGCTTAAAAAACCGGTTCCACCCATCTCCTTTTGAGGTTACCCCCTCTTAATGTAGATGGAAACATAAACCGTTTTTTTTTAAATGGTTCGTGCTGGAAATATGGATTTAAAATTCAGCGCCCGAACAGGGACTTGAACCCTGGACCCTCAGATTAAAAGTCTGATGCTCTACCGACTGAGCTATCCGGGCTTTCCGTTTTGGTGCTGCCGGGCGGGCCCTCTGATGGTGGGCGGAGCTTCCTACAGCGCTTGCGTACATCAGTGTGGTTAGTTAATAAATTGGATTATTATTGTCATAGTTATCCCGAGAACTTTATCTTGTACGGTCGGCATCCGTCTGTCTCGAAGGAAAATAGGTGACGGTGATCATCGTCCCAAGCCTGGGCAGCAGGTTTGGAGATTCTGAGATGCTCAGCCGTCCAGTTCCACCACCTCCCACCACGACCCCCCCTCCCGGCCTCGCCGGTACAGTCCAAAGGAAAGCTTATGAACTAATACGTTTCGAACCAGCTTGGCTGCAGGAGCTGCCGGAAGGATGTTCAATGACGTCCAGCCGCCTGAGCGGGGCTCCACTCCGGACTTGCTGCCTGGGTTTACTCCCGTAGCCTTCGCCTCTCCCGAGGCTGCCCCACAAGGCGGTGCGGCTAACTACATCGTTCCTCTGGGGAGAGGGGAGGGGGCAAGTTGAAATACAGGCGTACAGACATCCAGACACGGCACATGTAGTTACGATCCAGCACACGCAGTCACGAAATAGTATTAGTACTGGTCCCTGACTGACACGGCCTGACGATTCACAGGTTGACATGAGAGTGTGTCTCTCAGCTGTGCAGTTCAGGGGGTCTGGGGCGGCAGGACACTGAGACGGAGAGTACATGTGTGCTGGGCGGCAGCGGTGTGTTCAGAAGTCTAACAGCCTGGTGGAAGATACTCTTTCCCAGACTGATGGCTCTTCTTCCTCTGCTGCGGCGCTTTCTGCCTGACGGCAGGAGGGCGGCGGTTTTAGGGGAAGGATGGCAATGATTGAACCACTTGTCCGACAGCAGGTCCATGTGGGAAGGTTGGAATCTGACCTTGCGCCTGGTGGTAAATACTTTCAGTATTTGGTGTCCGAATGGAGGGCGGCACGGGGAGCAGAGAGAATGTCCGGTGTGTGTGTGTGTGTGTGTGTGTGTGTGTGTGTGCGCGCCAGAGAGAGAAAGAGTGTGTGAGAGAGAGATAGTGTGTGTGTGAGTGAGAGAGAGAGAGAGATACTGTGTGTGAAAGAGTTTGTGTATGTTATGTATGTGTGTGTGCGAGAGAGAGAATGTGTATGTGTGTGTGTGTGCGCGCGCGCGTGTGTGTGTGTGTGTGTGTGTGTGTTGGTGTGTGTGTGTATCTGTGTGTGTGTGTGTGTGTGTGTGTGTGTGTGTGTGTGTGTGTGTATCTGTGTGTGTGTGTGTGTGTGTGTGTGTGTGTGTGTTGGTGTGTGTATGTATGTGTGTGTGTGTGTGTTGGTATGTGTATCTGTGTATGTGTGTGTATATGTGTGTGTGTGTGTGTGTGTGTGTGTGTGTGTGTGTGTGTGTTAGGTCGCTGTTTCCCGGCGGCAGCGAGAATTGTAGATGGTGTCCACAGGTGGGAGGCTGGTTCTCGCGATAGACGGAGCTGCGGCCACTCTCTCTGGAGTTTCTGGTGGTCTAATCCGTGGTGCTAAGTTGTCTTGCACGCGATAGGCTGCTTTATGTGCTAGAGATGTATAGGTTGGCCATGGGTTTGGGGCAGATTTGAATAGTAAAAAAAATACCTCGCTATATTTATCAAACGTAGCATCAGCATCACAGAGGACCCAACACATTGATGTAATTACGGAGAAGGCTCGCCAGCAGCTCCACTTCGTTGGTAGTTTGAGGGCTTTTGGGTCTGTCAGCGAAGGAACTTTAGAAATTTGTGCAGATGTACAGAGTCAGGTTGCATTACAGCCCCGCGTGGAGGCCTCCAATGCGCAGCATCGAAAGAAGCGGCAGAGGGTCGTAGCCTTAGCCAGCTCCATCACAGGCACAACACTCCCCACCATCAAAATATCTCCAGGCACGGCACCTCGAGAAACCATCATCAATCGTTGAAGTCCCTCCCCATCTCAGACATGCTCTCTTCTCGTTTTTACCATCAAGGAGGAGGTACAGGAGCCCGAAGACACAATGCCCAACGTCTTACAAGCAATTTCCTCCCCTCGGCCATCGGATTTCTGAACGACTATTCACCTTTTTATACTCTACCTATTTTAGTAACACAGCGATATTTTTTAACATCTTACACTGTACTGCAGCCACAAGGCATCACATTTCGTGTTATGTGATGATAAACCTGATTCACTTATCTGTACTTCAGTACTTGTATCAAGGAACCAAATCGGATCTTTAATCTGAGGGTCAATGGTGCAACTCCCGGATGAGGAGATGTCTTTATATCGCATGTTTATACACCATAAACACATTTACAACATTCTCATGTGAATACATTTCAATATTTCTCACGCTACCGACTCTTTTTATCCTTATTTTTAACATGACATCATTTTGCGCTGCGATAGTGTAGTGATTACTCGTGTAGATGTCGTCGTTATTGTTTTGGATAATATAGAAGAAAAATCCTATGTTTACCCCGCCCCTCCTTAAATGTAGGCTCCACCTCCCACCACCCGCCGTGTGAGATTGGCTATGTTTACGTTTCCTGCTCGGAATGCCGTCTTAAATGCAACGCTTGAACAGGCGTTTGATGTCTGGACGCTTAGAGTAAATGTCTGACGCTCTACCGACTGAGCTATCCAGACCCTGCCCAGCGCGCCCTCTGCTGTCTCACTGACGCCACGGCATTGCTCTCGTCCAGGCTGCGCAAAGTTAGTAAATTTCCCCTGCATTGAGATACAGTGAAAAGCTTATTTTGTATGCCGCTCACAGAGCATAGAATAGTATAGTGAAGGACGGTTCTTCGGCCCACTACGTCGTGCTGAACTAATTAAATTCGTTATCAGATTCATCTGAGATCAGTACCTTTGATGCTCGCGTCGACCAGCAAAACACGGAGGCACCCGCACGAACGCCCACAGCCCCCCAAAGGCCGATGTAGAAGCACTCTTTGGGCAAGCTGCAACCGCGGAAAGCACTTGACCCAGACGGTGTACCTGTTGGAGGTCTGAAGGCTTGTAGCACACACAAAACGCCGGAGGAACTCAGCAGGACAGACAGCATCTATGGAAAAGAATAATGTGTCAACTTCTCTGGCCGGGACCATTCATCAGGACTGGGGAATAAAAGGTGAGGGAGGGGTGAAGTAAAGAGCTGGGAAGCCGATTGGTGAAAGAGATAAAGGGCTGGAGAAGGGGAAATCTGATAGGAGAAGGTGGACGATAATGGAAGAAAGCGAAGAGGAGGAGCACCGGAGGGAGGTGACGGGCAGGTAAGGAGATACAGCGAGAGCGGGGAACGGGAATGGGGGAAATGGTGAAGAGGAGGGGCTGGGGGTCAATTACGGGAAGTTCGAGGAATCGAGTTTCATGCCATCAGGTTGGAGGCTACACGGATGGAATATAAGGTGTTGCTCCTCCGACCTGAGTCTGGCCTCGTCGCGACAGTAGAGGAGGCCGTGGATTGGAAGCAGAATTGAAATGGGTGGCCACCGGGGGAATCGCTGCTTTTCCTGGCGAATGGAGCGTTGGTGCTCAGTGTAGCGGTCTCCCAATCACTGGTGTACAAGAGACCACACCAGGAGCACCCGTGGGTGACCCCAACAGACTCACAGCTGGAGAGTCGCCTCAACAGGAAGGACCGCCTGGGGCACTGAGTGGTAGTGAGGGAGAAGGTGTAGTGCACTGTAATACATAATGGTTAAAACTGTACATTACAGGAAGAAATGTATATATTAAAAGGTTAAATTAATTAAGTAGTGCAAAAAGAGAGGGAAAAAGTATTGGGGTAGTGATCGTGGGTTCAATGTCCATTTCAGAATTGGGATGACAGAGGGGAAGAAGCTGTTCCTGAATCGCCGAGTGTGTGCCTTCAGGTTTCTGTACCTCCTTCCTGATGGTAACAGTGAGGAGAGTGCACGTCCTGGGTGACGGGGGGTGGGGGTGGGGGGGTCCTTAATGATGGAAGCCGCATTTTTTGAGGCGCCGCTCCTTGAAGATGTCCTGGATGCCGAGTTGCAGAGTCCTTAAAAGCGTGTCCGTAGCTCGAGGAATCCAGTTCATTGTGGGGAGCGAGTGCAGTTATCCCCTCTGGTGTAACAGCCAGACAACTGAGCAGCGATAACCTGTGTATTTTGTGAAATTGTCCACTTCAAGTTGCTCAGCGCCCCGCTTGAGAATGCCCCGCAGTCCCCTCAGTACATCAAAAATCTAGCCAAGGTTGAAATAGATCCCCTTTGGGGATGGAGGGGCAAGCGAAACGTGGAGAAAGAATATGAGGGGACACTAAATAAACACTTCTCATCCGTATTCGCCAGAGAGAGGATAAGAAGGCAGGATGGCGAATACAAGATGCCCTCACCCGATGGACCAGACCCAAACATATCCAGCTGTCTGTTCTCTACGATGGGTTAAAGCCCTCCCCGCCTTTGAGCACATCTACAAAGAGCGTTCTCACAAAAAAAATACAGCATCCGTCATCAAGAACCCCCACCACCCAGGCCGTGCTCTCTTCTCGCAGTCGCCATCTGGAAGGAGGTGTGGGAGGCCTGGGTCACAGAGCACAAATTTCAGCGTAGGTTATTCCCCCCAACCATCACGTTCTTGAAGCAAAGCCGATAATTTGACTCAACTTCACTCACCCAGCACAGATTCCACAATCTGATTCACTTCCAACGACTCCTCAACTCATATTCCGGATATTTATTGCTTATTTATCTATCTACGTCTCTCTCTCTCTCTCTCTCTCTCTCTCTCTCTATCTATCTATCTATCTCTCTGTCTGTCTATCTATCGAATCTATCTATCTATTGCTCATCTCTCTGTCTGTCTATCTATCTATCTATCGTCTATCTATCGTTTACCTATCTATCTATCAATCAATCTATCTATCTGTCTATCTATTTATCTAAATATCTATTTATATATTTATCTAAATGTCTATTTATTTATCTATTGAATCTATCTATCTATAGATCCATCCATCTATCGAATTTATCTATCTATCTATCTATCGGTCTATCTATCTATCTGTCTGTCTGCCTATCTATCTGTCAATCTATTTGTCTGTATATTTATTGATTTATTTAATTGCTATTTTGTTTTGTTCGTTTGTGTACTTGCGCGGTTTGTTGCCTTTGCAGTTGCTTGGTAGTTACTGCAAGTGCCCCCAAGGGAACGAATCTCAGGGCCCTGTACTTTTGATAATTAGCTTACTTTGAACTTTGAACTTAGGGGAACCGGCGGAGGACGAGCCACTTCGTCATCTTCAGAGCGTGAAGCTGATTGGACCGCAGTCGCTCGTCCCTGGATCGACCATTGGGTCCGCGCAGGCGCACTCGTGCACCGGGCGGCCACTCCGGGCAGCGGCGCCATCTGGTCGAATGAAGTCTCCCTAATCGTGTGAGGCCCACTGGGAGAGGTCTATTTCTCCTTTTTTCTGTTATATTTCTTTCAGTTAACAGCGACTGTGATCTTGACTGTGGTCTCCTCAAATGTATTGCTACCTCGTTGCCATGGCAGCGGCAGATGCGATGCGTCGACGTCCTCGCTGTTGCATGAGATAAAATCAGTTCTCTCTATGTGTATGCCGATTTCCTGGACAAATCGCCGCAGCGTGCGTGCTGTGGGACCTACCCTCTCGGTTGTTCCCTTTGGCCGACTGCCGCTTTCACTTTCGATCGCTCCATCGCGATTGATCTGCCTGCAAAAGCCGCGGACGCGACCGTGCACGGGGAGAGCAGCGACTCTGGTGATGGTGGCAGTGGGAGCGGGCAGCTGCGCTCAGTCGTACCCGCTTTACTTTGCAGGGCGCACAGAGCAGCGCACCCCCAAGCCCGTAAACTTCACCACCCTCCCCGTGGAGAGGTCACCAGTTATTTGACGAGATTCTGACACCGTTGTTCCCGTTGGTTCAGGTCCGCGTCTCGGTGTTTCAGCTAGCAGACACATTAAAGCAGCGAATAAGGCCCGCCGCAGATTTCGGAGCAATGCTGGGAACAGAGGTGATCCAGGGGCCGAGAAGGCTGAGGATTTTGTTGCTCGTCCTAGCAGCCAATTTTAGCTTATACTGGACAACTAATATTGTGCCTTCTGTGACCTGGAGCAGCGGAAAATGCTGTTTACCTGGACAAAAACTGCATCACGCCCACATGAATACTTGGCCACGTATACGTAGCTGGGGAAGCTAAGGCTTTTGCAGAGTTCTGTCGTAATTTTATGTATCGCACTGTACTGGTGTCGCAAAACAAAAATAATGACGTCTATGCATGATGGATGAAAGCCTGATTCTGATACGGGTGTCTGTTGTGGACTGAGAGTTGGAAGGTGGCAGCGAGAGGGGAATCATGGTTGGGCAAAGGGGAAGGGAGAGGAGTGAGAGCGGGAAGGACCAGAGAGACGTTCTGTGATGATCAATAAACCCGATTGTTCGGGATCAAATCACCTTGCCTGGTATCACAGAACATAGAACATAGAAATCTACAGCACATTACAGGCCCTTCGGCCCACAATGTTGTACCGACCACGTAACCTACTCTACAAAAAATGTCTAGAATTTCCCTACCGCATAGTCCTCTGTTTTTCTGAGCTCCATGTACCTATCTGAGAGTCCCTTTAGAGATCCCACTGTATCCACCTCTACCGCCGTCGCCAGCCGTGCATTCCACGCACCCACCACTCTCCGTGTGAAAAACTCGGGGATGGGTGTTCCTGCAGCTGCACCACCCCACGCCTCGGCACTCCTTCGCTACCAGCTGCGCCACAAAGGCGCCTAAGACGTTTGCACAGTACTATACTCGTCAACGTGGGGGCGGAGAGCGAGTTTGTAAATCTGGCGGGAGCAGAAGATGTTGGGAATGGCGAGAGTAGAGCATCTCGAAGAGGATATGGTATAGATCTTCGGTACATATATATATATAGAGAGAGAGATAGAGATAGATAGATAGATAGGTAGATAGACAGATAGATAGAGTGAGAGACAGAGATAGATAGATAGATAGATAGATAGATAGATAGATAGATAGATATAGCTGGTGTGCCTAAGAATTTTGGACAGTGCTATATCATATAACAGTCTGGGGCTACTTTAAAATTGTTCGGCTCCTGCAGCAACACGGGTATCTATGGACTGACACAAAGAAAATTCGGGGAGGAGCTGACGAATGGGGTGAAATCAATAGGCAGCTTTAAGAACAAAGTTTACATCGGATTAACCCAACTTCAGTTGTGACATAAATAGTTAGAATATTCAGCATTTCCCCGAGCCTGGATAGCTCAGTCGGTAGAGCATCAGACTTTTAATCTGAGGGTCCAGGGTTCAAGTCCCTGTTCAGGCGATGCTTTTAATTCTGCATATATAGCATGCAAAAAGGATCTCATACGGGATGACCTTACAAAGGGCGTGTAAACATCATCTCCAACTAGTAGGGGTTAGCGTGACCCTATTACAGTGCGGGGTGCCCCAGCAGGGTAATCATTAATCTCACAGCCTCCCGGAAGAAGGTATTACCCCCTCTGTCAGTTCCTGTCCTGATACTCCTGTTGCTCCTTCCTGACGGTAGTGGGTCAAAGAGTTTTGTGAGATGTGTGGGTTGCTGTGCGGGATGGCTCTTTGGGCGCTGTACTTCTCAATCTTCATCATCATCATCATCATCATCATGTGCCGTGTCCAGTTTGAGCTTTGACCGCCATGGCCCACACTCTCCTGTTTCGGGTCAGGTGGATCAATTCATTGGTATTCATTTCCAGTTCTCTGGCTGCGGCATTCATCATCATTTGTCTCTGTCTTCCTCTCGCTTTCTTCCCTTTAATCTTTCCCATAATTACCGTGCATTCTAACTCCTCTTTCCTGATCACATGCCCGATGAAGTTACGTTGCCTTTTCATGATCTCATACATTATTTCTCTTTTTGTGTTTGCTCTGTTCATGACATCTTCATTAGGTATTCATTTCATCCATGATATTCTTTGCATCCTCCTCAAAAACCGCATCTCTGCTGCTTCAATTCGTTTCCTCATGTTACTAGATATTGTTCAACATTCTGAGCCATATAACATAACTGGATAAACGTAACATTTCAATACTATGAGGCGGGTTGTCATGCCTAGTTTAGTGCTGGTCAGTATACTCTTCATTGTCGTAAATGTGTCTTTTGCCATCCCTATTCTTCTTTTGATGTCCATGTCACACCTGCCATCTGATGTCACCCAGCTTCCTAAGTAGCAAAAGTTCTGTACTTGATTTATGTTTTCCCCGTTTATTCTCAGCCTGCAGATAGGATTATCCTTCTTTTTGGATATCACTATACATTCTGTCTTTTTGCAATTGATAGATAGACCCATTTTTGCACTTTCTTCAACAATTATATCAATTAAGTTTTGTAGTTCTTTCTCCGTACTTGCAATTAACATAGTGTCATCTGCATAGCTGAAGTTATTGATGTTTTCACCGCCAATTTTGTTTTCCGAGTTCTCCCTTATTTTTTTGTAATATTGTTTCACTGCACACATTAAATAAATCAGGGAGAAAACACACCCTTGTCTAACGCCTCTCTAGATTTTCGTAAACTGACTCGCTTCTCCATCTATTCTTACAGCGGCAGTTTGTTCCCAGTACAGATTTCTGATTAGGCAGAGGTCTTTAGAATCTAGATCTAGAGTTTTCCGTAATATTTCAAATAACTTATTGTCCTTCACTTTATTAAATGCTTTTGTGTAGTCGATAAAACAAACAAACAAATCGTTTTGCACTTTTGTTCTGATAGTATCTTTAACATCAATATTGCGTTTCTGTACCTTTCACAAAACCCCACATTGTTCTTTACCTATTTCAGCCTGTATCTTACATTTAGTTCTTGTCATCAAAATTCTTAGAAGTATCTTGGTGGTACGACTTCTCAATAACTCTGGTATTTATTTTCTTTTGGATCGCGCATCAGTGATTTCAGCTCTCGCCCTATAATTGATAAAGCTTTCTACCCAGAAATTAAGTAAGTGTATTATTAAAATAGACAGATAGATAGATGGATATTTAGATAAGTAGATCGATCGATAGATAAGTAGATAGATGGGCCGATAGATCGTCAGACAGATAGCTAGATAGATAAACAGATAGATAGGTAGACAGATAGATATTGTGATAGACAGACAGAAGACAGGTAGGCAGAGAGATAGATAGATAGACAGAGAGATAGATAGACAGATAAATAGACAAACAGATCGATAGATAGTTGATAGATATTTAGATAGATAAACAGAAGACAGATAGATCGACAGATAGACAGAGATAAATATTTAGATAGATAGACTGGAGACAGATAGATAGTTGGATATTTAGATAGATAAATAGACAGATAGATAGAAACATAGATAGGCAGATAGTCATTTAGATAGATCGGTAGACGGCGGACAGATAAATAAATAGACAGACAGATAGACAGATATATATTTTTTTCTCTTTCTATATGTCTGTCTGTCTATCTATCTGTCGATCCAGCTATCAAACTATCTATCTACCTAAATATTCATCTATCTGTCTATCTATCTATCTGTCTGTCTGTCTGTCTTCTGTCGATCGATCTGTCTAAATATCTATCTGCCTATCTATCTGTTTATCTATCTATCTGCCTATCTAGCTGTATCTATCTAACTATCTGTCTGACTATGTATCTGTCTGTCTCTCTATTGTCTGAACATCTATCTATCTGTCTATCTATCTATCTGTCTATCTGTTTGTCTAACTATCAATCTAACTGATTATCTGTCTCTGTCTGTCTATGTTTCCATCTGTCTCTCTATTATTTAAATATCTAGCGATCTATCTGAGTGCCTATCTATTTGCCTATCTATTTATCAATCTGTCTGTCTATCTATCTATCTTTGTAGCTGTTTATTCACTCATTCATTGGGCTATCCATCAGTTTATATATTTATTTATTTGTTCTGTTTATTCATGGAGACACAGCGCGGAATCGGCCCTTCGGGCCTTCGAGCCGCACCACGGAGCAATCTCCCGAAATCACCCTCGCCTAATCACGCGACAATTTACAATGACAGATTAACCTACTAGTCGGTACATCTTTGAACTGTGGGAGGAAACCGGAGCACCCGGAGGAAACCCACGCGGTCACGGGGAGAACGTACAAACTTCTCACCGGCAGGGGCGGGAATTGAACGCTGCCATTGGTACGATGAAGCTTCGTGCTAATTACTACGATAGCGAGAAATGAAACTCAGGGGCAAAATCCGAATTTCAAAGTATATTTATTATCGAAAGACGCAAATATCCCTGTGTGCTACATGTTTGCACAGTGGAACAAAAAAAATGCAATAGAATCAAATAAAAAATACACAACGGAGACGAACAAACAATGGCGAAATGAGAAAAGAAAAATAATAAATAAAGTAACAAATAATACTGAGAACGTGAGTTGTAGAATCTTTGAAAGCGAATCTATAGCTTGTGGAAACAGCACAGAGCCGAGGTGAGTAAAGTTACCCACGCTGTTCCTGGAGTCTGGTGGTTGAAAGGTAATAACTGTTCCTGAACCTGGCGGTGCGGGACCTCAGGCATCTGTATGTAAGGGTTTCCTGTTTTATGTTACTGGTAAGGTGAATAAAACGGCTTCTCTGTACTGTTAACTGTTGAGGCAGTGGTTCTCTATAGCAGCATGTTTGGTTTATAATTACTCATAACGGGACATGTATTCATTTGCTAACCAATTGGCACAGATGTTATTCTGTATGTCTGTGTGAAAGCTGTTAGTTTGCGCAGGCTGGGGAGAGGAGGCGCGAGGAGGCTGAAGGGAGAAGAGGTGGCTTGAGGAGATGGTTGCCAGACCCGCTGGGCCTGGGCTCGGGGCGAGAGCCCAGGGGCCGACAACGAGCGAAAGGGAATCCGTGAGCTCCAACGTTTGTGCACTGGACATGTTCATGAGATTATTGGCGACTTTTATTTGTTTTCCTTTTCTTTTGTCTCTCTACTAACCCCATACTTAAATATAAAATCTTAATCGTTTAACCGTTTAACTGAATGTTATTTCGGGGTACTGATGTTACATAGGGGACACAACACGCAGCATCCACCCAAACAAGAGTACTGAAATTTAGTCGGGGAGGGGGCGTCAGCCCCGAGATCATGTCACTAGATGCAACGTGTGTACCTCCTTCCCGGCGGCCACAGCGAGAAGAGAGCATGTCCTGAAAGATGGGCTTTCTTGATGATGGATGTTGCTTTCCGGCGACAGCGCTCCGTTCTGATGTGCTGAACGGTGGGGAGAGTTTCCCCGTGATGGCCTGGGATGAACTCACCACTTTACGTTGATTTTTCGACTCCTCGGCAGCGGCGCTTCCATGTCCGGCAGCGAGGCAACCGGTCACGGCACTCCACACCGCAGGGCTACAGGTGAGTGTGTCGGTGCCTCAAATGACGTGGCCGGGTCTTCGCGGACTTCCGGGAACGTGGGGGCGCTGTCGTGCCTTCTCTGTGACGTCAGACGCGCCGGCCCCAGAACAGACCCTCCAACGTGCTAAAAGTTACCGACCCTCCCCACCTCCGACCCCCGCATGGGGAGTGACTCGTACACCCCCAGTTTCTTCCTCCTGTAATTTTGCTGAAGATGAGTGAGAGGTTGCTGCTATCGGATCGCCGACGGGTGGTAAAGATGGGCTTCCTCGCCTCTGCCCCTCCGAACCTCAGCAAAAGGCGTCCACCAGGGTTGCGTCCAGAGTCGCCTCCTCTACTCCGTTTACACGCTGCCACGCTCAGCTCCAATCTGCTGATCCAGTTGGCAGATGGCACGACATTGATCGGCCTTATTTCTAGCGGCGATGAGGCAGTCTACAGAGGAGAGGTTAACACCCTGACACAGTAGTACTAAGATGACAACCTCTCCTTCAATGCCCAAAAAACAAAAGAGCTGATCGTGGGTTACATGAGGGAACGGAGACAGGTTGGCCCCGATCGACATCAATGGGACTGTAGTTGGGAGGGAGAGTAGTTTCAAGTTGCTCCTTAGACACAGCACCGATGATCTCACCTGGACTCTGCAAACCGGCTGTGTGGCAAAAAAACCACAACAGCGTCTGTTCCACCTCAGACGACTGAAGTAGTCTCCCAAATCCTCAAGACCTTCTACAGGGGTACCATTGAGAGGATCCTGACTGGCTGCATCACCGCCTGGTATGGGAACTGCGCCGACTCTGATCGCTGGGTACTGCAGAGAGTGGCACCGACAGCCTATTGCATCTGTGGATGTAAACTTCCCTCCACTGAGGAAAATTATAGCAGCAGGTAGGGCTCGGTAACTTTAAATTGCCTGGCGTCAGCATGTTGGAGGGTCTGTTCTCGGGCCGGCGCGTGTGACGTCACAGAGAGGCCACGCCAGCGTCCCCACGTTCTTGGAAGATCACCCGTCACCCCAACCATAGACCGTCTCAGCTGCTTCCGCCTGGCAAACGGAACCGCAGCATTGAAGCCGGGACCAACAGGCTACGGGACAGTTTCTTTCTCCAAGCCATTAGACTTTAAAATTCACATGTCCGTACATTGCAGCGGGGTCATAGCGCAAAGATATTTTGCTCCCTCGCGTTGTGGGACGGGTTCAAGGTTAAATAAATGCAAATTCCTCACCAGATTTTCATTCTCCCTCCTGTATGCCAGTCTGTCACCAGCCTGATTCGGCCAACAACAGTGACGTCATCAGCAAGGTTAAATATGGCACCGGACTTGTACATCATAAACATAAAGCGAGTAGAGCAGAGGGGCTACGCTTGCAGACCTGTCTGGATGCTGATTGCGGAGAACATGTTGTTGCCAATCCGATCTGATTGGGAGTGAGGAAATCGAGGTTTCAGTTACATAAGGAGGAATCGAGGCCCAGTTGTTGGAGTTTATTGGTTCGTTTCCAGGGAATGATAGTGTTGAACGCTGTTCTGTAGTCAACGAAGAAAATCTGATATAGGCACCTTCAGAATCAGAATCGGAATCAGAATCGAGTTTATCATTACGGGCAGATAACGTGAAATTTGTTAACTTAGCAGCAGCTGTTCAATGCAATACATAATCTACAAGAAGAGGGAAAATAATAATAAATAAGTAAATCAATTACATCGAATAGGTTAAAAATCGCGCAAAAACAGAAGTAATGTATATTTAAAAAGTGAGGGAGTGTTCACGGATTCAATATCCATTTAGGAATTGGATGGCAGAGGGGAAGAAGCTGTTCCTGAATCACTGACTATGCGCCTTCAGGCTTCTGTACCTCCTACCTGATGGTAACAGTGAGAAAAGGACATGCCCTGGGTGCTGGGGGTCCTTAATAATGGACGCTGCCTTTCTGAGACACCCTGAAGATGTCCTGGGTACTTTGTAGGCTAGTGCACAAGATGGAGCCGACTAAATTTACGACCCTCTGCAGGTCCTGTTCAGTAGCCCCCCCCCAATCCACCAATGCCAAACACTGATGCAGGCTGTCAGAATGCTCTCCACAATACATATATTGAAGTTTTTGAGCGTATTTGTTGGCATACCCAAATCTCTTCAAAATCCCACTGAAGTACAGCAGTCGCTGTCTTGCCTTCTTTTTTTTTTTAGCTGCATCTATATGTTGGGACCAGGTTAGGTCCTCACAGATCTTGACACCGAGGAACTTGAAGCTGCTCACCCTCTCCACTTCTGATCCCTCTGTGAGGATCGGTATGTGTTCCTTCGTCTTACCCTTCCTGAAGACCACAATCAGCTCTGTCGTCTTACTGACGTTGAGTGCCAGGTTGTTGCTGCGACACCTCGCTACTAGTTGCTATATCTCACTCCTGTACGCCCTCTCGTCTCCATCTGAGATTCTACCAACAATGGTTGCAGCATCATCAAATTTACAGATGATATTTGAGTTACGCCTTCACAGTCAATACAAAGAAACACAACAAGATCAATGAAAAACTACAGACAAAGACCCAATGTAATACACAACAAATTGTGCAAACACAGACGGAAAATCAAAACAAAAACAAGCAATAAATAGTATTTAGAATGTGAGTTGTTGAATCATAGGGCATAGGACATAGAACGGCACAGGTAGCGCTTGAAAAAGGAGTTGAAGCCTCGACTCTCCGTTTAAAAGTACGATGTTCGATCGACTGAACTGCTCAGGCCCTGAGCTACCGACTGCTCACTGCGCCCTCTACTGTCTAACTCACACCGCTACACCGCTTGTTTTCTTTATGAATGTCAAATGGGCCAAATTGGCTGATTCCTACGAAATACTGGAAGAACTCAGCAGGTCAGGAAATCAACAGACAGTCGAGACCCCTCACGAGGACTCCGGTGAAAAACCTGCCATGCATTCTCTGCGCATGGAGTCATTCATTACAACGGCTCATTGAGACAGGAAATGTTAAACCATAACAGAACAGAGAACATAGAACATAGAATAGTACAGCACAGTACAGGCCCTTCGGCCCACAATGTTGTGCCGACCCTCAAACCCTGCCTCCCATATAAGCCCCCACCTTAAATTCCTCCATATACCTGTGTAGTAGTCTCTTAAACTTCACTAGTGTATCTGCCTCCACCACTGACTCAGGCAGTGCATTCCACGCACCAACCACTCCCTGAGTAAACAACCTTCCTCTAATATCCCCCTTGAACTTCCCACCCCTTATCTTAAAGCCATGTCCTCTTGTATTGAGCAGTGATGCCCTGGGGAAGAGGCGCTGGCTATCCACTCTATCTATTCCTCTTATTATCTTGTACACCTCTATCATGTCTCTTCTCATCCTCCTTGTCTCCAAAGAGTAAAGCTCTAGCTCCCGTAATAGACAATAGATAATAGATAATAGACAATAGATAATAGATAATAGACATTCTGAGATCATGGCTGATCATCTACTATCAATACCCGGTTCCTGCCTTGTCCCCATAACCCTTGATTCCCCTGTCCATAAGATACCTATCTAGCTCCTTCTTGAAAGCATCCAGAGAATTGGCCTCCACTGCCTTCTGAGGCAGCGCGTTCCACACCTCCACAACTCTCTGGGAGAAGAAGTTCCTCCTCAGCTCTGTCCTAAATGACCTACGCCTTATTCTTAAATCATGTCCTCTGGTATTGGATTCTCCCAGCACCTGGAACATATTTCCTGCCTCTATCTTCTCCAATCCCTTAATAATCTTATATGTCTCAATCAGATCCCCCCTCAGTCTCCTTAATTCCAGCGTGTACAAGCCCAGTCTCTCTAACCTCTCTGCGTAAGACAGTCCGAACATCCTAGGAATTAACCTAGTGAACCAACGCTGCACCTCCTCCACAGCCAGGATGTCCTTCCTTAACCCTGGAGACCAAAACTGCACACAATACTCCAGGTGTGGTCTCACCAGGGCCCTGTACAAATGCAAAAGGATTTCCTTGCTCTTGTACTCAATTCCCTTTGTAATAAAGGCCAACATTCCATTAGCCTTCTTCGCTGCCTGCTGCACTTGCTCATTCACCTTCAGAGACTGATGAACAAGTACTCCTAGATCTCTTTGTATTTCTCCCTTACCTAACTCCACACCGTTCAGATAATAATCTGCTTTCCTGTTCTTGCTCCCAAAGTGAATAACCTCACACTTATTCACATTAAACGCCATCTGCCAAGTTTCTGCCCACTCACCCTGCCTATCCAAGTCACCTTGAATTCTCCTAACATCCTCATCACATGTTACATACCACCCAGCTTAGTATCATCAGCAAGCCTGCTGATGTTATTCACAATGCCTTCCTCTAAATCATTGACGTAAATCGTAAACAGCTGTGGTCCCAATACCGAGCCCTGTGGCACCCCACTAGTCACCACCTGCTTTTCCGAGAAACACCCATTCACTGCTACCCTTTGCTTTCTATCTGCTAACCAGTTTTCTATCCATGTCAGTATCCTCCCCGCAAAGCCATGAGCTCTGATTTTACCCACCAATCTCTTATGTGGTACCTTATCGAATGCCTTCTGAAAGTCAAAGTACACCACATCCACTGGATCTCCCACGTCTATCTTCCTGGTTACATCCTCGAAAAACTCCAATAGATTAGTCAAGCATGATTTGCCCTTGGTAAATCCATGCTGGCTCGGCCCAATCTTATCACTGCTATCAAGATATGCCGCTATTTCATCTTTAATAATGGACTCTAGCATCTTCCCCACTACTGATGTTAGGCTAACAGGGCGATAGTTCTCTGTTTTCTCCCTCCGTCCTTTCTTAAAAAGTGGGATAACATTAGCCATTCGCCAATCCTCAGGAACTGATCCTGAATCTAAGGAACATTGGAAAATGATCACCAATGCATCCGCAATTTCCAGAGCCACCTCCTTTAGTATCCTAGAATGCAGACCATCTGGACCTGGAGATTTGTTAGCCTTCAGTCCCATCAGTCTACTGATCACCGTTTCCTTCCTAATGTCAATCTGTTTCAGTTTCTCTGTTACCCTATGTCCTTGGCCCATCCATACATCTGGGAGATTGCTTGCGTCTTCCCCAGTGAAGTCAGATCCAAAGTACTTATTAAATTCGTCTGCCATTTCTCTGTTTCCCATAACAATTTCTCCCAATTCATTCTTCAAGGGCCCAACATTGTTCTTAACTATCTTCCTTCTCTTCACATACCTAAAAAACTTTTGCTATCCTCCTTTATATTCCTAGATAGCTTGCGTTCATACCTCATTTTTTCTCCCCGTATTGCCTTTTTAGTTAAGTTCTGTTGCTCTTTAAAAATTTCCCAATCATCCGTCTTCCCACTCACCTTAGCTCTGTTATACTTCTTTTTTAATGCTCTGCTATCTCTGACTTCCTTTGTCAACCACTGTGGCCACTTTCCCCCCTTTGAATCCTACCTTCTCCGGGGGATGAACTGATTTTGCACCCTGTACATTATTCCCAAGAATACCTGCCATTGCTGTTCCACTGTCTTTTCTGCTAGGATATCCAACCAGTCAACTTTGGCCAGCTCCTCCCTCATGGCTCCATAGTCTCCTTTGTTCAACTGCACTACTGACACTTCTGATCTGCCCTTATCCCTCTCAACTTGCAGATAAAAACTTATCATATTATGGTCACTACCTCCTAATGGCTCCTTTACTTCAAGATCACTTATCAAATCCTGTTCATTGCACAACACTAAATCCAGAATAGCCTTCTCCCTGGTGGGCTCTCGTACAAGCTGCTCCAAAAATGCATCCCGTAGGCAATCTACAAACTCCCTATCCTGGGGTCCAGTACCAACCTGATTTTCCCAGTTCACCTGTATGTTGAAATCCCCCATAACTACTGCGACATTTCCTTTGCCACATGCCATTGTTAACTCCCTATTCAACTTGCACCCAATATCCATGTTATGTTTGGGGGCCTGTAGATAACACCCATTAGGGTCTTTTTACCCTTACTGTTCCTCAGTTCTATCCACACTGACTCTACCTCTCCTGCTTCTATGTCCCCCCTCGCAAGGGACTGAATCTCATTCCTCGCCAACAGGGCCACCCCACCCCCTCTGCCCACCTTTCTGTCCCTTCGATAGCACGTATACCCTTGTACATTCAGTTCCCAGGTCTGATCCCCCTGCAGCCATGTCTCCGTTATACCAACAACATCATAGTTACCCATTCGCACCTGAGCTTCAAGCTCATCTGCCTTATTTCTGACACTTCGTGCATTCAGATATAGAATTTTTAACTCATATCTCCTCTCTCTGTTTAAATCGCTGCCTATTTTGCATAACCCAGCTCCCCGAACTCTCACCGGGCTATACGCCCCTTGAATTTTGTTGTCCTTCTAAAATTTACTTACTCTTTCTGCACATTTAACTCCATGCTCCGTCCGACCATCCCTCTGCACATGTATCCTCCTTATCACTCGTTCCGCCTCACCTTTCTCTACTTCACACTGAATATTCCGGAACCGTGTAGTCCCCACCTGTCCCTTATACTTCATCTCGCTATCCTCTCTCACATTCTGGATCCCTGCCCCCTGCAAATTTAGTTTAAGTACCCCCAAACAGCACTAGCAAACTTTCCTGCAAGAATGTTAGTACGCCTCCAGTTCAGGTGTAAACCGTCCTGTCGGAACAGATCCCACCTTCCCTGGAACAAAGCTCAATTATCTAAAAACCTGAAGCCCTCCCTCCTGCACCATCCTCTCAGCCACGTATTGATCTGTATAATCCTTCTGTTCCTCGCCTCACTCGCACGTGGCACAGGTAGCAATCCCGAGATTGTTACCCTGGAGGTCCTGCCCTACAGCTTCGCACCTAACTCCCTGAACTCACTACACAGGAGCCCCTCACTCTTCCTACCCACGTCGTTGGTCCCTTCATGGACCACAACATCTGGATTCTTGCCCTCCCTCTCGAGAATAACCTGCACCCGATCTGAGATGTCCCGGACCCCGGCACCAGGGAGGCAACATACCATCCGAGACTCCCGATCTCCCCCACAAAATCTCCTATCTGCCCCCCTGACCATAGAATCCCCTATCACAAACCAGGCAGCATCCTGGTAAATCTCCTCTGTACCATTTCCAATGCATCCACATCCTTCCTATAGTGAGGTGACCAGAACTGGACACAGTACTCCAAGTGTGGCCTAACCAGAGTTTTATAGAGCTGCATCATTACATCACGACTCTTAAACTCTGTCCCTCGACTTATGAAAGCTAACACCCCATAAGCTTTCTTAACTACCCTATCCACCTGTGAGACAACTTTCAGGGATCTGTGGACAAGTACCCCCAGATCCCTCTGCTCCTCCACACTACCAAGTATCCTGCCATTTACTTTGCACTCTGCCTTGGAGTTTGTCCATCCAAAGTGTACCACCTCACACTTCTCCGGGTTGAACTCCATCTGCCACTTCTCAGCCCACTTCTGCATCCTATCAATGTCTCCCTGCAATCTTCGACAATCCTCTACACTATCTACAACACCACCAACCTTTGTGTCGTCTGCAAACTTTCCAACCCACCCTTCTACCCCCACATCCAGGTCGTTAATAAAAATCACGAAAAATAGAGGTCCCAGAACAGATCCTTGTGGGACACCACTAGTCACAATCCTCCAATCTGAATGTACTCCCTCTACCCTCTGCTTTCTGTAGGCAAGCCAATTCTGAATCCACCTGGCCAAACTTCCCTCGATCCCATGCCATCTAACTTTCTGAATAAGCCTACCGTGTGGAACCTTGTCAAATGCCTTACTAAAATCCATATAGATCACATCCACTGCACTACCCTCATCTATATGCCTGGTTACCTCCTCAGACTCTATCAGGCTTGTTAGAACGATCTGCCCTTCACAAAGCCATGCTGACTGTCCCTGATCAGACCATGATTCTCCAAGTGCCTATAGATCCTATCTCTAAGAATATTTTCCAACAGCTTTCCCACCACAGACATAAGGCCCACTGGTCTATAATTACCCGGACTATCCCTACTACCTTTTTTGAACAAGGGGACAACATTCTCCTCCCTCCAATCCTCCGGTACCATTCCCGTGGACAACGAGGACATAAAGATCCTAGCCAGAGGCTCAGCAATCTCTTCTCTCACCTCGTGGAGCAGCCTGGGGAATATTCCGCCAGGCCCCGGGGACTTATCTGTCCTAATGTATATTAACACCTCCAACACCTCCTCTCCCTTAATATCAACATGCTCCAGAACATCAACCTCACTCATATTGTCCTCACCATCATCAAGTTCCCTCTCATTGGTGAATAGCGAAGAGAAGTATTCATTGAGGATCTCGCTCACTTCCATAGCCTCCAGGCACATCTTCCCACCTTTATCTCTAATCGGTCCTACCTCCACTCCTGTCATCCTTTTGTTCTTCACATAATTGAAGAATGCCTTGGGGTTTTCCTTTACCCTACTCGCCAAGGCCTTCTCATGCCCCCTTCTTGCTCTTCTCAGCCCCTTCTTAAGGTCCTTTCTTGCTTCCCTATATTCCTCAATAGAGCCATCTGATCCTTGCTTCTTAAATCTCATGTATGCTGACTTCTTCCACCTGACTAGATTTTCCACCTCACTTGTCACCCATGGTTCCTTCACTTTATTCTCCTCACTGGGACAAATTTATCCCTTACATCCTGCAAGAGATCTCTAAACATCGACCACATGTCCATAGTACATTTCCCTGCAAAAACATCATCCCATTTCACACCGCAAGTTCTAGCCTTATAGTCTCATAATTTGCCTTTCCCCAATTAAAAATTTTCCTGTCCTCTCTGATTCTATCCTTTTCCATGATAATGCTAAAGGCCAGGGAGCGGTGGTCACTGTCCCCCAGGTGCTCACCCACTGAGAAGTCTGTGACCTGACCCGGTTCATTACCTAGTACTAGATCTAGTACGGCATTAAAAAACGCAGAATAAAGCACCACAGGTACAGAGAGGGTGCAATGCACGCAAACATCGGGGGCAAGATTAGAACGCTGTGGACTGTGAAGCCAATAAATAAACAACCAGATAAATAAATAGATAGAGAGATAGATAAATAGATAGATAATTATAGATATATGGCAGACAGATAAATGGATAAAAATAAATAGATAGATAGGTAGTTGGATAGATATACAAATAGATTG